>NC_137193.1:21678457-21713457 GCF_960531495.2 Zeus faber
CGCTACTGGGGAGGCCAAGCGTACGAGTCCATCACTGGCAGAGACCTGCGTCTTGTGTCTGTAGCCCTGAGGCCGACAGAGTCACAACACATCAAGCGAGCAGTGGCAGCTGTATGCACTTATATAATAACACATTCTTCATGCTTTTCATCAGAAACGTCCATCACTTCAAGGAATCGGTGTGAAAATGAAGTCAAGGCCGAGCTTCTCCTCGTTTGTTCGTTTAGAGGATGATGAAAAGGAAGAGTCGCTTCAGGTTCCCCCCCCCTTTTTCCCGCCCAGCTGACCAATTTATACCAAGCGAGGTTAAGGCCAGTGCTAGAGAGTCTTTAAAGTTAGGTTAAAGTAATTACCGCAGAGCATATTCCTGCTGGCCACACACACACACACACACACACACACACACACACACACACACACACACACACACACACACACACACACACACACACACACACACACACACACACACACACACACACACACACACACACACACACACACACACTGTTGTCAGCTGCATACTGCCAACTCCACCCACATGCATGCACACACACAGTACAGGTGCTCATGCTGCCACACCAGCTGTCCCTTAGGATCCTACTACATCGCCAAGTTTGAGTTAAAAAAAACAAAAAAAGAGATTGTGTGTTGTGGGTGTGTCTAGTCGTACTATAATATTTTGCATATATTGTGCTGCCTTTGACCAAAGTAGTCTCCAGTCATCTTTGTTTTACTTTGACTCTTGCAGTGTGTGTGTTGTGTGAGTCTCCGTCTGTACGGTTCATGTATGTATGCTACACATTAAAGTACAAATTCCCTGCATTTGTCTATGTGACATGAAAAACATGATGTTTGCGCAAGCATTAGAAAAATCTGCCCATAAAAATAAAGATAAATAGTATTTATATCATCAATCATCGCCTTGTCTTCATTGGAGTAAAATGTGGTGGTAAGGAAACGAGTAGTTATCTGGGTTATGTCATAGTCATCACGTTATGTCACAAGCACAACACGTCGTAAAAAAAAAAAAAAAAAAAAAAAAAAGAGGCTGGTCCTCCTCTCTCATTAAACTGATGGAAACCCACGGACCTGGTGGTCAGTTACATAAGCAGTGCTGCGGTGTGCGCGTCGCAGGCCACGCCCTGCCGCGCTGTGTGCACACACATCCGCATGCTGCCCTGCCGCCCAGTGATAAAATGTTTCAAGCCAATTCTAGACTAAAAACGAACAAAACTTGACATATCTTGAAATGTAACTTTTAACTTTCTCAGGGACAGAAATGCATTGAACTCACATGTTTGGCTGCTATAATAAAGCCCTTAATGAATTAAATACGTACAAGGTACAAAGCCAAGTTGTGGAGCAATAGGGAACAGAGATTTAATATTTAATAGACAAATATAATATTATGTATTCATGTGCCAACACAAACAGTCCCACAGGTGAGCTGAGGTCAGAGAGCCCCCAGTGTCCTCCACTGACACATACACACGCACTTCACTACACACAGATTTACTATGCACGCAAACAGATGAAAAAAATGACTGTTCATACATGATTTAAAACACAGAAAGTGGGCCAGTCACAGTTCTGCTTTGAAACACCTTCACACACACACACACACACACACACACACACACACACACACACACACACACACACACACACACACACACACACACACACACACACACACACACACACACACACACACACACACACACACACACACACACACACACACAAATAATTGAAGAGATTGCCCAAGAGAAGCATCAGGGGAGAAGAGGGAATGTTGGCCAAACAGTTGTTGGATCTTGAGCAGACACACAATACAAGAACATATCAACTCCCACCTTCTGAACATTTGATGCTTTTTTTTTTTTTTCTTTCTAAATCTGTCTATGGACCTGACGCTCATTTAATTTTGCTATTATAATTTTTACAACAGCCACCATTTTCAACTGGTTGGTCCCGATCTTGAACTGGGCCGTGGGTCAATTTTGAGCAGGCCATGGGTGTAAGTGCTAACATCTTCAAAATTGAAATATATACACTAGCGGTCAACACCTCGATTTTTGCCATTTCTATGGAGATTTATGCAGTTTAATGTCTAAATGTACTTTGAAATTAAAGCATAGAACTTATAAACAACTGGAGATAACGAATAAATCATAGAATGGTTTTGTGTAACAAAAGTGAATCCATTTTTTGACTCAAAGTAGTAACCTTTTACAGATATAACAGCCGCACACCTTTGTGGCATTCTTTCTACAATGGAAATCAAATATTATTGGCAAAGTTGTTCCTTCACTGTTGCATAAATTTCCACAAATGTGTAGCATCTGTAGGCTTTGCTTTCACCCTTCTGTCCAGTTCATCCCGGAGCAGTTCCATGGGGTTTAACAAGTGTGGAGACGGTGATGGCCATTCCATGATTTGAAGTCTACCGTCTTGTTTTCTTCTAAAAATAGTGCTGACATAGGTATGTTTTGGGTCATAATCTTGCTGTAGGAGGAACCCCTGACCAACTAGGCGTAGACCAGAGGGTATTGCATGGCGCTGCAAAATGCTGTGGTGGCCCTTTTGGCTCTGGGTGCCAGTCACTGTGCAATACGCCAACTCAGGATCCAGCAAAAGAGCCGTGGACCAACACGCTTCCTCCTCCATCTTTGACGGTTGGTGACACACGCCGCGGAACCATCCTTTCGCCAAAACCCTGTGCGATGAACCTAAGATTTTGGAATTTCTTCAGTAGTGCACTGGCGGTGCTTCACGGCCCGAGCACGCCTCTTTTTCTTCTTTTGCCATGTTATCGATGGCTTTCTTCCGGCCACTCGACCTGTCGAACCTGCAGCTCCAAGTCTTCTCTGCACAGTTGAAACTGAGACTTGCTTACTTCCACCAGAGTTAAACTGTGCTTCAAGCTGTTGTCCTATCACGCAAGCGGTGGACTCTCAGATTGTGCTGTGGCTTTTGGTCGGCCAGAGCTCTTTCTGTCAGTTTCCTCCAGTTTCCAAGTGACTTTTGATGGTGTAGGAAACTACTCACTGACACCTTGAGTTTCTTTGCAATTTCTCTGAAGGAAAGAGCCGCACTTTTAAGGCTTATAACGGTCTTACTTGGTTAACTGCCTTTTTCTCGCCATTGTGATAGCAATACACTACTTCCTGCAGTGCAATATTGTCCAAATAATGCTTCAGAGGGTCTTATGGCACAGACTGTTCCAACACTGGGTTGAAACAGACAGAGGGTTTGTAAGTCATCAACAAACATTGGGACACCTGTATGAATTGTTTGCATCAACTTTCAAAGCTTAATTTACTTCCATTTATTCAGAACAGCTCTAAGTTGTTCATTACTTGTTCCCTGAAAAAAGGCCTTTTTTTATTTTTATTTATTTTTTAATATAAATCTGAAATTTAAATATATATATTTTTTGGGAACATACATACATACATACATACATACATACATACATACATACATACATACACATATATCTTATATATATATTTTTTTCTAACCTCTGGTAGTTTACCACTTATCTTTGTATCACTTCAGGTTATTCACTGGACTTGACCGACTTAAATTTCAATAAAAACTGGAAAAATGGTGGTGTTCTAAAACATTTGACCGATAGTGCTTCTCTTTGAAGTGATCGCATATCACCATCACCCCACGACACAGCATCATACAGTGATAAGAAAACAATATTTAAAGAGCACCGTGATACAGCTGTTGATCAAATGAAATCAGAGATAATCTTATCAGATCATCACTTGCTACACCCAGGCTTTTCACATCAAAGCTGCACTGCTTCTAACAGAGCACAAAAGCATCGTCGATGGATGACTGTGCTCGTCATGACCCAAACATCGTGTTTGGGTCATGACTTAATGACTAAGGACAAATGCAGATCCTGAGGCTGAACCAGTTGAGAACCACTGGTCTAAAAAACAATGCCAAGGGGTTAAAAAAAACATCATGGTTAGCATCATTTCTTTTTGTCTTGAGATTAGGGCTGAAGGATTTGGGAAAATAATGTAATTGCAATTTTTTTTTGACAAATATTGCAATTGTGATTTAGTTGGTGATTTTTTTTTCGTTCCTTATCTTCTGTTTTATTCACTAAACACAAGCAATAAATCATTCTAGATTATGACCGACACAACATTGGATACATATGAACTGCTCTTTCCTCTAAGCCAGGCCTACTTGTTATGACGAAATGAGATGAATTGATGTATGAATTGATATGAATAACATTTCTTTATTTAATAATTGAATTGTAAAACGAAAAACCTTCAATCACAGTAGAATATTGACTAATTGATTTAATGCCAAGCCTTGTAATTGTTTGAATCTGAAAAGTTGGTTGGTTTGTAAGGGGGTTATTGCTAAGTACTGAAATGCAAAAAGATATTCATTTAAATCAAATGAACTTTGGTGCAAATGAAGAGGTTTTACAGGTAAATTGTTTCGGCAAACAAAAGGGAAAGACATGGACCCTTCAGGTCAATTTTGTGTTAGCGCTGATATATGAATGTGCATTTCTGCTTATTAAGTTGTCATTTAGTCGAACATAGACACCTTGTGCTAAACCCTGTAGTTGTTTTGATTCATGTTTGTGATATGGCTGGGAGATTAAAAAATAGATGAATAAATGAATAAATAAATAAATAAAATAGTAATAATAAAGTCCAGGAGAAAGTTCGATTTGTTCTCTTGAGCGTGTCGCAAAAGCAGAAATAGGTTTTGACAGGCCATGTTGACATAAAAAAGTCACACAACAGCAATGATGTCAGTTGTTTGAATATTGTAAAAGTGACATTGCCCAGATGAAGACGCTCTACAAAAATATGCCGAAGGCACGAGCTGACAAAGTCTGGAAACACTGCCAATGTTTTCTCTCACCTGAAAAGACACAGTGCGTACACAGAGAGCCAAACTGCAAGCCAAACATGTCGTCTGCCCCCGAGCACGACTGGACTCTTTATTTACACTATCTGAAACATGAAATAAATACGTTTACACTAACATTATCGTTAAATATTATTATAATAAAATATCAGTTTGACCTCAGACTTCTTAAAAAAACCTAAATCAACATTATCAAACTATGTTTTGTGATACATATAGCTATAGAGCAATATGACAAAATTAATTGTGATAATATTGTTTGCAGCCCTAGTTCGAGAGGTTTGTCATGTTCAAAAAGGTTTGTTCCCACAGCATAACCAAGTGCCATTGAGACTCTTTTATTGCCGATCGGCTGTCCAGGGATGATCTGGAAGTTTGTTCCTGAACTCTGCACTCTTCAGAGAAACTGATTTCTGCAATAGTTCTGGGCATTAATGTTCCAGAACGCTCAGAGAATTTGAGGAACAGTTTGTTTTGGCAATGCACTGACCGCTGAACTTCGTGATCAGTCCAAGTGAAGCTAAAGGCTGAATTTAAAACATTTTTGTAATGAGTTGGAGGATTATTATATTCAGAACTGAAACTCAACACATTTTGTTTTCTAAGACATTAATTAGAAATTTGACATCCTGTTTCAGGTTTTTTGGATTGTGGTCCAGTTACAAAATAGAACAAAGCAAATGTAACGTTACCTAGTTCAGGTTGAGGGATGCACAAAATACTGGAATTTCACATAAGGCCACAATTTGGGATGCACGATATGGATTTGCTTTCAGCCGATACCGATAACCACCTGATTCCCGTGGCCGATACAGATAAAAATAACTGACCATTTCTCATTTTTGTATTTTAAAAAGTAGTTCATAACCTGCAGTTCAAGCGAAACTGAGAGTAAGAAGGGCTAAGATGTAGTGAGCAAAGATGGGTGATTATTCCATAGCTCTGACCATCATTAATATTAACACAACAAAAACATGTTTTTTTAGGTACAAACAAACCAATCCTTTTTAGTGAAGTACATCTCTCAAGCTTCACAAACAAACTAGAGCATTTTGCCCAAGAGTTCAAATGAAATGAATGTGTGTGGCGACCACATCATACAGGGCAGGTAGGGATACCGGGTATCAAATGTGCCATTAGCTGGCGAAATCCTTGGTCTTCCACCACGAAAAAAGGGCTGGTCATCAAGCGCCATATATTTATGTGGTTTTGTCATTAATTGCTTTAGCCTTTGGTCTGTCTCTAGTAAACTTCCTGCAGTTTTCAAATGCCTGTGGAATAGGCACTACCGTGCTTTTTTGCGTGCCAACACTGGCTGCTTCGTATTCCTTCAATGCATCTTTGTTACAATGACGACTTTTAAGATTTGTTGTGTTGAAACTCGTAGACTTTTTCACTCCGCTCCGAAGCCTTGCAGAACAAGTATGCAAATAGCAGCGTATTGCAAGTTGCAGTGATGTTGTCTTCTTATGAAACCGTGAAAAACGTGAACACCGGCAATGACATGTTTGGCTCTCTAGCCTACACTGCGTGGCTCTACCCAGGCGCAGCAGCAACAGCGTGATGCGCTTGTTAAGCCAATGAAAGCAATATTGACTTTGTATTATCACCTCTATTTATAGGCTATAATTTAATTATCGGAATATCACATTAATATACATTTCCCATTATCGGTCAATAATTTATCACCTGATGTTTATTTTGCATCCCTAGTAAAAATAGAGCTTGCTGCCATTCTCTCTGACATTCACATTTAATAATCCTCAGGAACCTTCTGACTGGTGCAGGTCAGGCTAAATTGAGTCACATATGGCGAAATGAAAAATGTTGTTGCATACATATAAAGAATCTGTGTGTCTCGCTTAAATAAATAAAAACACAGATAAGTTCATCAAGTAAGTGTACCAGTTTTACAAGTCATTATGAAACCTCAGTTTTAAAAGATTACGGCAAACCCCACAAATCCCTTCTCATAAGCAGGAACATAGGGGATTGGGCATTGCTACTATTGGTAGACCCTAATCATGTGTTTTTCTTGGCAAACACATTTAGAAAAGAGAAATCCTTTGCAAAATGTTTAAATGAAAACCTGCAAATCCAGCACTTCTTAGTGGTCTTGTGCAAGCATTCTCAGGAACTGGATCACAGGGTGTTTTGAGACCTCAATTTTGTATGATAAAGTTTGAAGATTGAAAAGGTATTTTGCAATGTGAATCTTTGAACTTATGTGGTTTTTATTTCACAATTCTGTTGAAAATGATCTGCCTGTGTTCATATATTGATTTAATTGTGTCATCCTATCACATATAGGGGATAGATCACTTAAAAAAATAAATATATATAATACAGTATATAAATATTATAAATATTATAAATAGAATATAAATTATGTGTTTATTGTCATTGTGCTTAGAACAATGAAAACGTGTTAGGCAGCTATTCAGCAGTATGCAGCATAAAAAACAGTAAAGTCCAATTATTAAAAACAGTTATAAATAAATACAAAATATTTATAGAGGCAAACGATGATCGTCTTTGGTAAGTCTGTAAAGTGTGTGGTGTGTGTGTAGTGTGTGTGTGTGTGTGTGTGTGGGTGTATGGATCGGTCAGTGGGGTTATTCTGGGGTCTTTTTCAGTCTTTGGCAGTAGGGGGTAAACAAGGGTTACAGCTCTTGAAAAGAAGCAGTTTTTTAGTCTGTTCTGCTTTTGATTGCCCTGCAAAGAACATTATGTTGCAGAAAAACACAGGGCCTACAAAAACCCAACAAATACACATTCATTTGAAGGTTACACTGCAAATGAAAATTCAACATTAAGCCTCACGACCTACCTGTGTGCATAGGTGTGTACATTTTACAGTGACAGTGATCGACTCGAGGCTAATTGGCACTGCTACAGTATCAGATTAACTATACATTTTTCCTTTCATTTAGAAGCATTTACCTTGGAAGCTAACAGGCCTCACCCTACACTTCGACAAGCATCCAATCTACTGAGGTGTCCTACAAAGACAATGAATGCCAGTCAACTAATCATTAGCGAGTACAATAGTTCATTTCAGGTCTTGCAAATAAAGTATTTGTCCTTTGCATTACTGAGGGATTCTGTTTGCTGTGGAGTCATGTGCAATGACTCTCTTATAGACACACCTGACCCTGTTCTTCCCCTGCATCCACAATCAGTCCATTTACTTTAAGTGCAAATGGTATCCACAAAGTGCTCTGAGAAGGGTTACGCTGCCTTGATGCTCTTACCCTCCCCCACGCCTTCACAGCTCCTTTCAGTGTCAGGCGTACGGCTAGGTATTACACTCTGACAGGTTGCCAGTGTACTCAGCTCTCCATGTCTTGTAGCCACTCTGGGGGTGGTGCAGGGGCAGGCAGCTGGCTGAGTTAATGGTACGTCATGTAGCATTAGCCGAGTTGACTGTGCACCTGCCTGTAAAACGGGCCTCTACACAGTGGGGAGAGAACACAGCAGTCCCCCCCCCCCCCCCCACCATCTTTGAGACTGGATGTTGACTTTTAAGGTAATGGAGGATTTGATAGAGAAACATGGATGAGGTTGGAAATTCAGTCACTATTCAGTCAGTCATTATTTAGTCATTATTTAGATCATTCGCAATTCTAAACATAATGTGTATCTGCTACAGTTCAGTGTCACACGTGATTTCTCTAAAAGTTTATTTTATTTTTTTTAAATGGGGGACTTCTGACTTGGTGAGCAGAACATTTTATCAGGAGCACCGGTTCCTTCCCTCACTCCGAAAGTTCCTGTCCACCCCTTGCTTGATTAGGTTCAATAAAAGTAGATATGCTGACAGACCCATTTCAAAAAGGATAACCACACAGCTCACTTACTTAGCCTTACTTAGTCTTTTTAATTTTTTTATCTCATCAGTGCCAAAGATTCTCTCAAGGCAATGTGCAACTTTCTGTCTGACCTACCAGTCTCAGTACTTATAGCTTTTATTAACCAAACAGGTCACTGAGCAGAGATGCGATACAAATATGACAGAATGGAATCTAGATTTCATATTTACCTCTTTTCCTATCATATTTTATTTAAACCCAAACTGTGCACCACATTAATAAACCAGGGGCCATATTCACATATTGACATATTCATATAATTTAACCATAATTAACAGTTCTCCTGAATGGCATTTAAGACTCTTATAGCTTTAGAAGTTCCAGTTGACCTTGTTGCTATAGATGATGTTGTGTTTAGGCATTGTGCCCATAGTGATGGAAGGCCACTGTGTTCATGAACAGTAGGAAATACAAGTCGACACAATTGGATAGACCTACAACCAATCACAGCATTGGTTAGACCTACAACCAATCAGAGCATTAGATAGACCTACAGCCAATCAGAGCATTGGATAGACCTACAACCAATCAGAGCATTGGATAGACCTACAACCAATCAGAGCAATGAAACATGTGACGTAGCGCTGAGTGAGTTGGTAATATAAACATTTACCGAATCCTGTCAGAAGTACGACAATCACATCTTTCTTATCAACAAAAGCTTTCCAGAGAATATATACCGTCCAGTTTGTTTAATACTGTCGCAATACGGATTCAACAGACCGTTCCACATCAGTTGCAGCCATCTTTGTAAGGTGTGTAAACGGCGCTCCTCTGCATCGTCATGGTATCAAACCCGCCCCATATTAGATAAACGGTTGTGATTGGCCCGACCGCGGCAAGGTCAGGTGGAAATCTGTTTGAATGGGAGGGTGGCCAGACGTATTCTGCAGAGCACATGAAAAATGAGCTGCAGATTGGTCTGGTTCCCAGGCCAGTAGACTGCAGAATTCAAGCAACAAACCTCTGCTCAAGGTAATAGGCCTATTTAATTTCAACTGCACCAGGCATCAATGTTTTCTTCATAATTCAGCATATCCAACAAAGAATATCTATAAATAAATGAACTTCACTGTACATGTTATTCCAGATCTTGTGATTTGGTCTTAGTGCCTTAGGAGTCCTCTCGACTTCCCGTAACCTTTCACAGATACCACATTTAATGCCAAAACAATAACTGACTTAATATTAAATGAAAAACGCAGTTTTTCATTTAATATTAAGTCAGTTATTGTTTGAATTGTTGATTCTTAAAATTAGGACTGCCATCTGCAATCTTTTACGATTTTCACCTAGATTGGTCCCTTTGGAGCTGCTTTTAAGAAATTCTTCTGAGACTACAGTCCCTGTAAATTTTAAATGGCATTCATTTTTTGTTTAACTTCAGTGGTATCTACTCCTAACTATTACACATATTTCCAAACAGTTTCCTCTTTATGGTGGCATTGTGTGCTTATGAGGGAAAATCTACAACATGAAGGAAAACATATTACAAGGCATGAAGGAAAACATATTTTAAGGCATGAAGGAAAACATATTTTTGGGTTCCCACACAAGCCACTTGAAGGAATGAATTTAAATGAACAACAAAATGTCACTCTTGTAATTCCCCATCAGATCATCTTAATTCTTCTGCAGCTGGAATTGTCCCTGGGCAAACCCCTTTGGATGGGTGTGTGCGTTATTGTAAGTGCCGCTGCAGCAAGTGTCACACCACATGAGTCTACATTGCTCTATTTTTGGCATGCTTTAAGTGCATGAACTTTAAGAGAACGTGTGTGTGTGTGTGTGTGTGTGTTTGGGAGGGCAGGGTGTATGTGTGTGTGAGAATGTGTGAGTAAGCGCATTTGCTATGAGCACACCCATGCCTATCCCATTCATCCGGTTTAGGTAAACAATGTCCACATACAGATACCACTTTGTAGCCTCAATGTCTTTACCTACATGAGCAGATGACAGTAGGTTAAAGTCTTTAAGGGGGCCAGGCCAGACCACTGTGAACTGTGAATTTATCAGTGTCATAGCTCATTAGACACACACGCAACCATGCATTATCATACTTAAGTAATGGTACCTTCTCAAACTGAGACACGGACAAACACACTCTGTACTTCGAGATATTCTACAGCGAACCAGCTTAAATACACATGTCAAATATAAGGACATGATATTGTTACTTCATAGAATTAAAGCAAAATAGGCAAAATAAGGAGCCACTAGACTTCTCAATACATTTCTTTAAATCAATGAAAAAGAAAGAGGATGATGAATGGTATACTCTACACACTCTCTAACATAGTAAAATTGAACACAATTATCTACACTACATGGCTACTTTCGTCCAACAGTTTCTTCCATATTTGTCTTGCTTGAGGCTTTTGTCGCCAAAGGATCTCAGAAAATATCTGTGTAATGTATTACCTTCATGCTCTCCCCCTTTCGCAAATGATAACACCCAAATGACTCGAGGTGGAGGACAAAGGGCATTTCATCAAAAAGCATTTGTTAAGTTATTGTTAAGTTAGGGTAGATGGTAGGGTAGAATACAAATAGAAGAGTGCTGTTGAGAGAATGGGAAAGACACTCTTCCAATTGGCCCTCCAACATCAAGAAGAATGGGGAGGGGGGCAGACAGAACATCCTGAAGATGGTTAATTTGGTTTTATCGCTTCCTCCGGTGCCTCAGCACAAGCCCCTGTCAGATCTGGCCCAACATTCTCCTTCCAATATCAAGAGCTAACCACGTAGTTGAAAAGTGGGCCAGAAAGACAGTCAACAGATTTTCAGTCTGCCAGCAAAGCATCCAGTCAAATGTCCAGCCAGATGAGACGAGGCCACAGCCAGTCAGTCAGCCAAAGCAGTCATTCAGTCAGCAAGTCAGAATGTACAGTGTAAAGCCTGCCAACCACTTCATGCAAAGCCACATCCACCAGTGATAGCCAGCGAGACAGACAGACAGCTGCTCAGCCAAGCATCAAGCTGTCCAGACAGCCAGCGACTGGCTCTATTCAAACCACAGCACAGTACCGTAGGACAGGAAATGGTTGCAGACTTACTTACTGTTTGAAATACTGCCTGTGGTTAATTTTATGGGCCGGCGTCAACCTGTCTCTAAGTAGCCCTTCTTAAATCACATAGGATACAGAAGAGTGGCACCACCGTTTGTGGCATTTTATTTCCCTAATACGTCTCTCAGAAAGAGGAGAGCATAGGAGACATTCAAGATGACAAGAATAGACCATGAATCCAGTTTAAGGGCTTCTATTGCATGCTGTACCACAACTTCAAACACAGTAATATGGAAGCAAAAAAAAAAAAAAAAAAAAAAAAACGTACTGGGCCCAGTTTCTACGAGAAACCTCTACTGGGTGACATAAAGATCTATGAACTGGATGGAACTCAGCTCATGTAAACTTGTTTACCGCATCTGTGTTGCCATGGACTTCTTCACATCTCCCTATCGGCATCACAAAAACTAAATCCTAGCAAGAGCATACCAGGTCTTGCCAAAAATAACAAAGACCAAGGGTGGATTTCGGTATTCCAAGGATTGTTTCTGTCACTGGCCACTTTCCTGTTATTGAATTCCTCTCTCTCAATGCATATCCTCCTGGCTGGAACTTAAGTTATTGCTGATACCCACACACCCTCTACTTGTTAAGACAACCACCAGGACAGGGGGGGTTGTGGCTAGGGCAACTCACCAAACAGCTGAGGTGGCAAACAGCTTATTGGTAGCATGTATCCTCATTCGAACCATGAAGGCTATCGCTTCAATTGATCAGTCCTATATTTTGACATTATTCTACATTTCCCTCATACTTACAATATCAGTATATCTATATGACCTACCATTTCCCACAAAGACAGTAATATCAAATAGAACACAAGATCATTGGGAACCTTTACTACCAACACAAATAAGAACACTAAGTTACTTTCTAGTCTACACCCAACCTTTATACCACACAAAACATTATAAATGATTAAGTCATTTTCATCTTTGTCAATAAATTATTGGTAGATGTGGGGATCACCAGGTAACTCATAACACATGATGCCATAGTATAATTTTAGAGACAATTCTGCGATACATTATGTATTGCAAGTCCATGAACTGCAATACATTCCTAAATTCAAGTCAATAAAAACATTAAAATTACACATATCATAGCACGATATCGTGTCAAGATAGGAATCTGTAATACAGATTATAGTTTCCAATGATTAAACAGTAAGTTTCATTACATTATCAGCTGCCCCGTTTTCACAGTTCTGCGTCTTAATATCCAACTGGAAAAAACTAAGCAAACAAGCATCATTCCAGAATCTCAATACTGAGCGAATCTGCACCTTGCGATCAGGACAAAATTTCAAAGTTTTCCATTATTCAGCATCACAATTAAATCCCAGTTGCACCTTTCCACGGATTTAGCAGCACTTATCAATGGCTCATTTCATACAATTCCATAACTCCCCACCTTCTTCCTCAACCATCCCCACCTAAATGCGTCGCAGGGCGTCAGCTAGGTTTTCCCTCTGACACCAAGGAGAGAGGAGAATGTATAGTCTGTCTCCCTGCCCGTCAGTGCAAACGTCACCCTGTAATCCTTCCCTGCCTCTGATAAGAATAAGACACAGAGAGGAGAGAAGAGAAGAAGAGAAAATAGGAGAGAAGAAAGGATGAGAGGAGAGGGATTTGCTGAGAACAACAAATATAAGCACCAGTGAAAAATAAGAAGCCAAAGAAGGGATTGAAGTGGACAGGAGTGGATGAGTGGCAAATGAGCCCAGGGGACATAACTATGGCTGAGGGCTGGAGAGGAAGAGAAGACTGACAGAGAATCCCTCATTTCAGTAACAAAAGCAGATTTCAACCCCCTACAAAAGTGTACTGGCTTTGCCATTCAGAGTAAAAAGAGCTTAGAGCCATTGTTTCATTATGCACTACATAATACCATTACACACAGAGGAAAAAAAACAACAAAAAAAACCACAACTATAATCACACTTTGATGTCCTATAAATAGGCGAGTCTCTTGTTAGTCTCCCTTATTCCAGCAAGCCGTCAAAAGGGCCCTTCTTCTACGCCACCAGGCCTCCTCCACAACCAGAACATTATTAAATATAAATTAAGGCAGATACACCATGGGAGGGGAATACTCTATCGCTATTGCATATTACATATGACATCAGTTTTGACCTTTGGCTCTGGCACATTAATAGTGTTTCTAAAGAGAGCTAAAATGATTAAGCTGTGTTTCCAATGACACGAGAAGATGCTTCAATTCAAACCAGTACAGGAAAAAAACGACAAGCCACCTTGTTAACAGTAGCCCAGTGGATTGGTATTCGCACACTTTACATCTCTATGACCAAATATCTCAGCCCGATTTCAAATTTCCAAAACAGCTTCCTTCCTCACATGTTTAGGGACTCTTTTCACAGTACGGTTACTTCCCACTTCTTGTTTCGACAGGTTACAGACCCATGTTATGAGCTACAACTTGTGTTAATCCTGCAATGAGACCTCTGTGAAAGGTTCCTTTGAGCATTGCAGAGCCTCATTGATCCAACATTAGAGCCACAAGTTTGTAAAAGTCATTTTATCGCCTGTCTTTCTCTCTTTCAACGCCTGTCTTGCCCCCTGTCAAATGCATGGCTCACACTGGAACTCTCTGGGCCATTGAGAATATCAATATGGATTATAGGCCACTTTAACAATAAACTCAGTAAGAGGTGTGCCAAAGAACGCATAATTTCAAATACACGAACACGGACAGCAGTGATTCTGAACTGCGTGTCGGATTTAAATGCCAGTTTAAATTGAGGACGTAAATGAGTTGGGCTACGTGAAAGGTCAAAATGTGATTGTGGTATGTGTATTCATCAACGGGCATTTTGACCAATCAGACATCTTTGTAGGCGGGACAGTGCTGACAGAACAAATAGCTGGTCACTGTTCAATATGCAGTGCGAGGAAAAATCAGTTAAGCAAGTTTCGGTGGAAACATTTCTGTCAAAAGAAGGCAGCTTACACATTTCTCCTCCAACCAATAAGAAAGTACCTACATTTATGCAATAGCCAAGAAATGTGTTGTGTCTAGAAATGTGTTCAGGAAAGTCAAGTAATTTTCCATTATTGTTGCGGTTGTCAGCAATTCAACATCATGCTCCCAATGAAGAGAGATCAATGTGAAGTCATTCCAATTCAATCATTTGAAATGTCTCCAGTAGAGTCGATGTGGCCTGAAAACATCATGGCTTGGACAGAAAAACTGATTTGAAAAAAGGGAAATTCCACTTTGTGGACTTTTTATCTATTTTCTCCACCTACCCGCCCATACTCGTGTATTTAGCCCTGTATCATCATTCCAGACTAAATGTCTTCCAAATCACTCCTTAATTTACTCAAATTCATCGTTTTACATTGTTTAACTGTTGTTGTTCACAAGTTCTGTTGTATAAAGAGTGAGGATTATGAGCAGATATGTGTTATTATATTATATGTATTCTTTATATATGTTTATTTTGTATTTTGGGACAATATGGCTATTCAGCCAGCAGAGGGTGCTTCTCAGTGAGACAACTAGTTTATTAGTCAAACAGATGATTCTTCTGTGGGTTAGGAGGGGGAACATCAGTTTCGCAGTGCTGCCAATGTGAAAACTATCACCAGATTTGATTTTTCAGACACCCAGTGATGGAATTTTAGAAAAAGCTCCAAATTTACTAACTTTCCTAGTTGCTAGAAAGTGCATGTACTGTAACACTAGTGCTTTTGATGTAACAGGTTCAAATCTCCTGCAATAAAAAAAGGTACAACATAAAAACGTCGACATCTACAGTACCTGCCACAGTCTGTGCTGGAATTAAAATTCAAGTTCAGACCCTGTTTGTTGTCTACCAATACATTTGGAGATAAAATAACCAACCAAATTAAAATAAAAGTTATTAAGAGTTTTTTACCAACCCACACCCAAAATAATTATTTCTTTCTAAATGTGGGGGGTCTTCCCAGTCCCAAAAGGTTGGGATCATAACAATTAAACAACTTTCAATTAATTGCTAATAGGAATTGAATCGATAATTTTTCAAATTAAACACTTGTGAATAATCAGCGGCCTTGTTGTTATTCTATTAACGTGAGTTTTCGCCCGCGCAAAGAGCACAGCAGGGCTTTTGAAAAACTTCTCCATTGCAGTCCCTCACTGGACCGTCAAGGGGCAGCGGAAGGTAAAAAATACCCAGTGGAACGATAGTAGCAGTAGAGTAGACGGAAGAACGACAAACGACAAACATAGCTGTACGTAGAAAACGGGAGGTTCTTGATGCCAAGGAGGAAACTATGTGTTTATTGTTGCTCAACATCTAATCCTCAACTCGCGCAATGACAAGTTGTAAATATTCCTGTATGCGCGAACCAGCTCAGCGAGTTTTTCCCCGAACTTCTCTATTTTGAAATGAAATGAGGAGAAACGCCCCACGTGCCAAGTCACACAATCTCGGAGGTGCTACTTTGCCTCCAACAGAGTTCACAAAAGTTAATGAATTAAATAAAATGACTGAGTATGAAAATGAAACGAATCAACAGCAGCCACACAAACGCCAAAGGTACCTGGAAATCAAGAGATGATGGCGTTTGAATGTGCTGAAGCTCCGGCTCAACCACTTGACTTCTTATGTCATGGGCCCACTGCACGACTTTCAAAGTTGTCGGATCGCCGCACTTTTCACACTACACAACTTTCCGTCTTGTGATCGGACTACATGACTGATCGGCGACAGGGGGTCACACATAACAAGATCGGGTTGGGTCTCCAAACTACGTTTTGTCACGAAAACACACGGGAGAAGTGACTCGGGAAATGGCGCGATACCATGCGCGAGACAGGATTATTTATTTTTTATTTGTTTCTTGATCACTGTAAAAAAAATAAAAATAAAAAAAATAAAAGCAGAATCTAAACAAGAAATATATTAAAAAGCTGGAGAAGTAAAGTAAAACAGGTATGTTGTGTTTTTCTGGCTGCTGCTCCGGTCCACTCCTGTCTCCCCTTCTCTCCTCCTCGACTACTCCCGTCCCACTCACTCCGTGTCTGCTCTCATTGGCTGCACCTCCTTGCGACCCAATATTCAATCCGCTTGATATCTGGCGACTGCGAGCCATCAACGAGCACTCACCGGAGCGCGCTATTATTCGCCTCCGATCTGGAGCTTTGCTCGGCGATCTCCAAAAACCTGTCTGCGAGCGGAAAACCAGGCCAGAATCACGTAGTCACAACTCAGCATTCATCAGCTGACAAACAGGAATGAAATTAGGCTTGTGCTTTTCTAAAAAATAACCACTGACATAGAGGCCGAGTTTGATTTTGAATGTATCATTTCTGGGGCACTGGAGAGAGTAAAGCACAACCTTTTCCCCTGCTTCTTGCCATGCTATCAATTCAATTTAATCAAATGTCTACTTCAGATAATCTTAATAACCTAGTAATAATGCAGCTTCTAAAATAACTGGTTATTTACAAATGAATATCCTAAAAGTCGAAATACAGTCTACTGATCAATCTAGGGAACATCTACAGATACTAGGGCTGGGTATTGGTACTCAATACCTTAAAAGGTATCAACCGAAATAACCCAATACCAAGTAGTATTGAAACTTCTCCAGTCAAACAATACCTGCATTCAATCCCCTTTGTACCCAGATCTAGAAAAAGACTATTTGTATGGTTTTGGTCGCAGCCAATCGCCACAAGTGTTCTTCAATTTAAGGCAACGTGTGAATGGCTCACTACCGCAGCAGCAGCTACAGCAGTCTGTGGTGGTGAAGTTGGGCGCGGTGTATTTGACAAGAGTTGTCCAGTTCAGCGTGCCGAGATGCTACCTAAACATGCAAAAGTATGGCTACACTAAGTGCCATTTTACGCAGTTGAATGGTTCCATTCACATGAGGGGTATAGTAGAAAAACAAAAAGGTACCAAAGGAAGTACTCTCTTGGTATCGATATCACTTTAAGCATACTGGGATCACTATTTTCTAAACGATACCCAGCCATAATAAAATACTTCAGCTTCTTCACCCAAATTTCTATTAACTTAATTTCTTTTGTTGTTGTTACTATTTGATTGCCTTATATTAATGTAAATCACTTTGAGCTACGATACAAACAGCATAAGCAATGCAAAATATTACTGCTGATGACAGATGTCAACTTCGGGTACTTGCCCTGCGACAGGATCACAACCAAAGACTGCGTTTATCCTGGAGACAGAACAGGATTCGTCTCCCTATAGGGCCTATCTTTCCTCATTCCCCCTTGGCAGTCCCATAACTGAACAGCTTTCCTTTTATCTGATCCAAAACAGCCGGGAAAGAATAGCCTAGGCTCAATCAAAGCGAAAAACACAGAAAACAAAGCAGAAAGAGGGGCAAGGGAGGGATAAAGAGATGGGATCAATGTCAAATCAATGTGCTGAACAACGTGGCTTGGCACACAGCACACGGTATACACATACTTTGAGTCAGAGTTTGTGCGTGTGTGTGTGTGTGTGTGTTTGCATATGGCCATATGTTACATACTTAATTCAAGTTCTTGTAAGCAAAGGTCAAAACTAAGTGGTGGTGGGTCACCACCTACTCCAGTGCACGAGCGTGCCTGTACCTGCAACTACGGCTTATGCACACTTTGTGTAATTCATTCACTCAGCCATAAATCCAAGCCCAGCCAACTCAAATAAGCAGGATTTAAGCAGCACTCTTGTTCGGGCTGTTAGTCTCCATGTGTGTTTGATTGTATTTGTGGGTTTCAATTAAGCAATATCTTCTATAGGCTTCCAAACACATAGCTCTAGCCCCTATGATATGTGCCTTTCGAACGAGTAAACCATTTGGGTTGCTGCGGTTGCACATATGGGACGGACAAATGAGCCGAGCTGAGTTAAATTGCTTGCGATTAGGACACATTGGCTACTAATTGCCTCTCATTACCGTTTGAAAGTGAGTGGTGGCTGAAATCAAAGGCTGAGTAGGTGGGTGGGTCAGGCCCTAGTCACTCACATGACCGACAGGCATGGCCGACAGCACTGTCATTATCCACAACTGGCATCAGGGCTTCTTGACCGTGATGTGACTATCGAGAGGAAATCCTTTTTTCTTCTTCTAATTATTACTTATTAGGAAAGCCACGCTTGTTTATAAACAATGCCAGCATTATTCAAGATAACTGTATTTTGATGCATGCCATAGTCATGTTTCGTATATATTATAGTCAATATGGTACTTCTTTTTTTTTCTTTTTATACATCAAACAAAGTTGTTAACAATCTAAACATGGACGGTCCAGATGAAATCTGACTTCCGCTGTCTAGAAAGTACAAAGTTCCCCTGAAATGAAAAAGCAAGATCTTCGCCAGATGTCAACTCAATTCGAATAGCAGGTTATGCCAAGTTGACCGGTGGCTTACAGATGGATCTTAAAAGAACAGGTTCAAGGGAGACTAAACAACACAGCCTCTGCAGGGTGTTAGAATCTGGCCCAAGTCCAATATTAACTTAGCCCTGAACTCCAACATGATCTCCCAGACACAAACGTCTTGGCAAACAGTGCGTGACCCAGGCTCTCATTGTGCAAAGCGTGTTGCTGACAATCGCCTGTTGAACCACCTCGAAACCATAGCATTAGAATGCAGATCCGCGTTTTTCCAACCACTGTGCCATCGCTTAGTGCCGAGGTCGACGACCGATAATCGTGGGAATACTCGGCAAAACAACACTCCCGAGTCGCTCTGTGAGAATTGCACAGAATTGTGCAGCAGCTTTGGAAAAGCCGACTCCCCCGAACCTACGCTTCTCCGTCTACTGAGTCGACACAGGCTAAAACGCACGGATGTATAGACACAACATTAATAGAAAAAACCAAAAAACCAAAAAAAAAACAACCAAAAAAAAAAACCCACGCAGCATATGGGCAGCTGAGCCACTTGCGATGCACAGCCCACTCCGAGCGCGATTCAAAAGTGTAAACAGAGTAAAAATAGCCTGCCATCACAGGGATCCCTAAAGTCCCGTTATATAATGGTACGAGAAGCCAAGGCGAGTGACATCACACAGCCCGTGTCCTTTACAACCCGGTGTCTGTGGAAATCCGCGCTCCGGTGACACGTTAACGCGCGCACACACACACACACGCGCACACACACACACACACACACACGCACGCACCGCGTGTGATTAAAACGCGGATGAAAACGTGACAAAAAGTGCTCCGTGGGTTTCGCTCCCACGGCACGCGGAGAGTTGTGCGTCTCCCGTGTTGGGAGACAACACTTCCGCGATGGGAAACGGAGATAAAAAAAAAAAAACACCAAAAAACGACGCAGTCCGCATCACTAGGACTGTTTGGAAAACGGGACCCGAACTCCGCTGACACGAGGGCAACGCGTTACTGCGCGCCGAGTGTCATGAGGAGGGAAATGTTTTGAGCCGAGCTCCGAGTGAGTGGCGCAGTTTGCTGGAAGTACCGCGGCTGCCCCGAAACGGACTCGCCCGAGAGACGCGCTCGCAGCTCGGCCGAAGCCCGGCCGCCTCCCCGCCCCCGTCCCGGCTCCGACCGCACTTTTACACCCGCAAATCGACGTGACAAGTCCCGGGAAGCCAACAACAAGCACTTCCCTGCATGTTTGGCCTCTGGAAATGAGGTCAGAGTGCGAAGTAAACATTTTCCAAGGGCTTAAATGCTATAAACCAGCGCCGCCTAGTTTTCCCCTCCCCAGCCATTTTCACATAGAGAAGTACCGGTAGTAGCAGCGGGAACTGCTGGTCTAGATACGCGCTGTAGCGGGGCTTACTGTGCGGTGTAGCGGGCTGGAGGTGTCTCTTCGTGTCGCCAGGGCTCCCCGCTCCGCTCCGGCTGACGGCGTCTCCGTCTCCCCGCGTACTGAGCTCCGTCTGCGGCCACACAGCTAGCTGGAGCTCTGCCGAGGGAGGGAGGGAGGGAGGGAGGGAGCGAGAGAGACGGAGAGGGGAAGAGAGAGAGAAGGAGGGGGGGAGAGAGAGAGAAACAGAGAGAGAGAGAGAAGGAGGGGGGGAGGGAGAAAAGAGAGAGAGAGGGAGGGAGAAGAGAGAGAGGGAGAAAAGAGAGAGTGAGACAGAGAGGGGAAGAGAGAGAGAGAGAGCGAGAGAGAGAGAAGGAGGGAGAAAAGAGAGAGAGAGAGAGAGAAAGAGGGAGGGAGAAAGGAGAGAGAGGGAGGGAGAAAAGAGAGAGAGAGGGAGGGAGAAAAGAGGGAGAGAGAGAGAGGGAGAAAAGAGAGAGTGAGACAGAGAGGGGAAGAGAGAAGGGGGAGAGAGAGAGAGCGAGAGAGAAACAGAGAGAGAGAGAAGGAGGGAGAAAAGAGAGAGAGAGAGAGAGAGAGAAAGAGGGGGGAGGGAGAAAGGAGAGAGAGGGAGGGAGAAAAGAGAGAGAGAAAAGAGAGAGAGGGAGGGAGAAAAGAGGGAGAGAGGGAGGGAGAAAAGAGAGAGAGGGAGGGAGGGAGAAGAGAGAGAGGGAGAGAGAGAGAGGGAGAGAGAGAGAGAGAGAGGGAAAAAAGAGAGAGAGAGAGGGAGGGAGAAAAGAGAGAGAGCGAGAGGGAGGGAGAAAAGAGAGAGAGAGAGAGGGAGGGAGAAGAGAGAGAGAGTGAAACAGAGAGAGAGACAGAGAGAGAGGGAAAAAAGAGAGAGAGAGAGGGAGGGAGAAAAGAAAGAGAGAGAGAGAGAAAAGAGACAGAGAGAGGGAGGGAGAAAAGAGACAGAGAGAGGGAGTTATAGGTGTTTATATTCGTACCACACGCGCGCGCAAACATACACAAACCGACACGTCCTCACGAACGCGTGCGCCGCACAAATGTGGGACAGTTCACACAAAGAAAACAACACAAGTAATAAGACTTGGCACAATGTCAACTAGCTCCTCTGTCTCCTAGAGGGTCCCCTTACTCCTAGACTGTCTCCTAGCGTGTCCCCTCAATCCGAGGCGGTCTACTACACTGTCTCGTAGAGTGTCCCCTAACGCCTAGACTGTCTCCTACGCAGTCTCCTAGAGTGTCCCCTTACTCCTAGACTGTCTCCTAGAGTGTCCCCTCAATCCGAGGCGGTCTACTACACTGTCTCGTAGAGTGTCCCCTAACGCCTAGACTGTCTCCTACGCAGTCTCCTAGAGTGTCCCCTGAATCCTAGACTGTCTTCTACAGTCTCCTAGAGTGTCCCCTTAATCCCAGACTGTCTCCTAGAGTGTCCCCTTAATCCTAGACTGTCTTCTAGAGTGTCCCCTCATCCGAGGCGGTCTACTTCACTGTCTCCCAGTGTCCCCTAATGCCTAGACTGTCTCCTACGCAGTCTCCTAGAGTGTCCCCTGGATCCTAAACTGTCTCATACACTGTTTCCTAGAGTGTCCCATAACGCCTAGACTGTCTCCTACGCAGTCTCCTAGAGTGTCCCCTGAATCCTAGACTGTCTACTACACTGCCTCCTAGAGTGTCCCCTTAATCATAGACTGTCTCCTAGAGTGTCCCCTTAATCCTAGACTGTCTTCCAGAGTGTCCCCTCAATCCCAGGCGGTCTACTACACTGTCTCGTAGAGTGTCCCCTAACGCCTAGACTGTCTCCTACGCAGTCTCCTAGAGTGTCCCCTGAATCCTAGACTGTCTTCTACAGTCTCCTAGAGTGTCCCCTTAATCCTAGACTGTCTCCTAGAGTGTCCCCTTAATCCTAGACTGTCTTCTAGAGTGTCCCCTGAATCCTAGACTGTCTACTACACAGTCTCCTAGAGTGCCCCCTTAATCCCAGACTGTCTCCTAGAGTGTCCCCTTAATCCTAGACTGTCTTCTAGAGGGTCCCCTCATCCGAGGCGGCCTACTTCACTGTCTCCCAGAGTGTCCCCTAATGCCTAGACTGTCTCCTACGCAGTCTCCTAGAGTGTCCCCTGAATCCTAAACTGTCTCATACACTGTTTCCTAGAGTGTCCCATAACGCCTAGACTGTCTCCTACGCAGTCTCCTAGAGTGTCCCCTGAATCCTAGACTGTCTTCCAGAGTGTCCCCTCAATCCGAGGCGGTCTACTACACTGTCTCCTAGAGTGTCCCCTAACGCCTAGACTGTCTCCTACGCAGTCTCCTAGAGTGTCCCCTGAATCCTAGACTGTCTTCTACAGTCTCCTAGAGTGTCCCCTTAATCCTAGACTGTCTCCTAGAGTGTCCCCTTAATCCTAGACTGTCTTCTAGAGTGTCCCCTGAATCCTAGACTGTCTACTACACAGTCTCCTAGAGTGCCCCCTTAATCCCAGACTGTCTCCTAAAGTGTCCCCTTAATCCTAGACTGTCTTCTAGAGTGTCCCCTCATCCGAGGCGGCCTACTTCACTGTCTCCCAGAGTGTCCCCTAATGCCTAGACTGTCTCCTACGCAGTCTCCTAGAGGGTCCCCTGAATCCTAAACTGTCTCATACACTGTTTCCTAGAGTGTCCCATAACGCCTAGACTGTCTCCTACGCAGTCTCCTAGAGTGTCCCCTGAATCCTAGACTGTCTACTACACTGCCTCCTAGAGTGCCCCCTTAATCCCAGACTGTCTCCTAGAGTGTCCCCTTAATCCTAGACTGTCTTCTAGAGTGTCCCCTCATCCGAGGCGGCCTACTTCACTGTCTCCCAGAGTGTCCCCTAATGCCTAGACTGTCTCCTACGCAGTCTCCTAGAGTGTCCCCTGAATCCTAAACTGTCTCATACACTGTCTCGTAGAGTGTCCCCTAACGCCTAGACTGTCTCCTACGCAGTCTCCTAGAGTGTCCCCTGAATCCTAGACTGTCTTCTACAGTCTCCTAGAGTGTCCCCTTAATCCTAGACTGTCTTATAGAGTGTCCCCTGAATCCTAGACTGTCTACTACACAGTCTCCTAGAGTGCCCCCTTAATCCCAGACTGTCTCCTAGAGTGTCCCCTTAATCCTAGACTGTCTTCTAGAGTGTCCCCTCATCCGAGGCGGCCTACTTCACTGTCTCCCAGAGTGTCCCCTAATGCCTAGACTGTCTCCTACGCAGTCTCCTAGAGTGTCCCCTGAATCCTAAACTGTCTCATACACTGTTTCCTAGAGTGTCCCATAACGCCTAGACTGTCTCCTACGCAGTCTCCTAGAATGTCCCCTGAATCCTAGACTGTCTTCCAGAGTGTCCCCTCAATCCGAGGCGGTCTACTACACTGTCTCCTAGAGTGTCCCCTAACGCCTAGACTGTCTCCTACGCAGTCTCCTAAAGTGTCCCCTGAATCATAGACTGTCTTCTACAGTCTCCTAGAGTGTCCCCTCAATCCTAGACTGTCTCCTAGAGTGTCCCCTTAATCCTAGACTGTCTTCTAGAGTGTCCCCTGAATCCTAGACTGTCTACTACACAGTCTCCTAGAGTGCCCCCTTAATCCCAGACTGTCTCCTAGAGTGTCCCCTTAATCCTAGACTGTCTTCTAGAGGGTCCCCTCATCCGAGGCGGCCTACTTCACTGTCTCCCAGAGTGTCCCCTAATGCCTAGACTGTCTCCTACGCAGTCTCCTAGAGTGTCCCCTGAATCCTAAACTGTCTCATACACTGTTTCCTAGAGTGTCCCATAACGCCTAGACTGTCTCCTACGCAGTCTCCTAGAGTGTCCCCTGAATCCTAGACTGTCTTCCAGAGTGTCCCCTCAATCCGAGGCGGTCTACTACACTGTCTCCTAGAGTGTCCCCTAACGCCTAGACTGTCTCCTACGCAGTCTCCTAGAGTGTCCCCTGAATCCTAGACTGTCTTCTACAGTCTCCTAGAGTGTCCCCTTAATCCTAGACTGTCTCCTAGAGTGTCCCCTTAATCCTAGACTGTCTTCTAGAGTGTCCCCTGAATCCTAGACTGTCTACTACACAGTCTCCTAGAGTGCCCCCTTAATCCCAGACTGTCTCCTAAAGTGTCCCCTTAATCCTAGACTGTCTTCTAGAGTGTCCCCTCATCCGAGGCGGCCTACTTCACTGTCTCCCAGAGTGTCCCCTAATGCCTAGACTGTCTCCTACGCAGTCTCCTAGAGGGTCCCCTGAATCCTAAACTGTCTCATACACTGTTTCCTAGAGTGTCCCATAACGCCTAGACTGCCCCTACGCAGTCTCCTAGAGTGTCCCCTGAATCCTAGACTGTCTACTACACTGCCTCCTAGAGTGTCCCCTTAATCCTAGACTGTCTCCTAGAGTGTCCCCTTAATCCTAGACTGTCTTCCAGAGTGTCCCCTCAATCCGAGGCAGTCTACTACACTGTCTCGTAGAGTGTCCCCTAACGCCTAGACTGTCTCCTACGCAGTCTCCTAGAGTGTCCCCTGAATCCTAGACTGTCTTCTACAGTCTCCTAGAGTGTCCCCTTAATCCTAGACTGTCTTATAGAGTGTCCCCTGAATCCTAGACTGTCTACTACACAGTCTCCTAGAGTGCCCCCTTAATCCCAGACTGTCTCCTAGAGTGTCCCCTTAATCCTAGACTGTCTTCTAGAGTGTCCCCTCATCCGAGGCGGCCTACTTCACTGTCTCCCAGAGTGTCCCCTAATGCCTAGACTGTCTCCTACACAGTCTCCTAGAGTGTCCCCTGAATCCTAAACTGTCTCATACACTGTTTCCTAGAGTGTCCCATAACGCCTAGACTGTCTCCTACGCAGTCTCCTAGAATGTCCCCTGAATCCTAGACTGTCTTCCAGAGTGTCCCCTCAATCCGAGGCGGTCTACTACACTGTCTCCTAGAGTGTCCCCTAACGCCTAGACTGTCTCCTACGCAGTCTCCTAAAGTGTCCCCTGAATCCTAGACTGTCTTCTACAGTCTCCTAGAGTGTCCCCTCAATCCTAGACTGTCTCCTAGAGTGTCCCCTTAATCCTAAACTGTCTTCTAGAGTGTCCCCTGAATCCTAGACTGTCTACTACACAGTCTCCTAGAGTGTCCCCTTAATCCCAGACTGTCTCCTAGAGTGTCCCCTTAATCCTAGACTGTCTTCTAGAGGGTCCCCTCATCCGAGGCGGCCTACTTCACTGTCTCCCAGAGTGTCCCCTAATGCCTAGACTGTCTGCTACGCAGTCTCCTAGAGTGTCCCCTTAATCCCAGACTGTCTCCTAGAGTGTCCCCTTAATCCTAGACTGTCTTCTAGAGTGTCCCCTCATCCGAGGCGGTCTACTTCACTGTCTCCCAGAGTTTCCCCTAATGCCTAGACTGTCTCCTACGCAGTCTCCTAGAGTGTCTCCTACATTGTCTTCTAGAGTGTCCCCTAAATACTGTCTCCTTTACCATCTCCAAGACTGTTTTCTAGCTCCTAGATCGTATCCTGACGAAGACTGGCCCTACCTCCTAGAATGTTTCCTAGCTCCGGAACGGTATCCTACACTCTCTCTTACACAGTCTCATAACTCCTAGACTTTCTCCTAGAGTGTGCCCTAGGTCCTATTCTGTCTCCAACACTGAAACTGTCTCCTACGCCGTCTCTTAGACGGCACTCTTGCTCCTAGATGCCTCCTGACCTTGATTGGCTGTAGCTACTAAATTATCCTAGACTGGTTCCTTGCTACGGAATGGTATCCTAGACTGTCTCCTACACTGTCTCCTAACTCCTAGACTGTCTCGTAGAGCAGTGGTTCTTCAACTTTATTTTAGTAATGTAAGCCCTCTGAGATCATTTTTCAGTGTAGTACCCCGTTTACAGGCTTTGGGAGAAAAAAAAAGAAAATTGACATAAAGGATGTACTGTTTGTGTGTCGTATGTGGTTTTTTTTAAACATTATATACGACCAATATTTTTTTCACTTCATTTTTTTTCTTTTCACTTTCAGAATACCCGCTACAGTACCCCTGGGGATACGAGGACCCCCTTTTGAGAAACACTGTCCTAGAGTGTGCCCTAGGTCCTATTCGGCCTCCAAGCTCCCAGACTGTCTCCTACACCTAGACTGTTTCCTTGCTCTGGGACAGTATCATAGCTTCTAGATTGTCTCCTAGACCGTCCTCTAGCTCCTAGACTGTGTCCTACACTGTACCCTAGACTGTTTTCTAGCTCCTTGACTGTCTTTAATACTGTCGCTTAAACTGTCTACCAACTACAAGACTCCTAAACTGTCCCCTAGCTCCTAGATTGTCTCCTACACATTCTCCTAGCTCATAGACTGGCTCCGAGATGGTCTCCTAGCTTTTAGATCGAGACGGTCTCCTAGACCGTCTCCTAGCTCCTAAACGGTCCCCTAGACTGTTTTCTATCTCCTTGGTTGTCTCCTACACAGGTTTGTGTCCTGGATAGTACAGTGGCAGGAAATAACCCTACCTCAAGGCAGTGATGCGTGTAACAAATATCAGGGAGAGTTACTATGGCAGCAGACGGTGAGTTGTGTTGCTGCAGTAACTGTGGAAAACAATTAAAAGGTCTGACAGTCAGAAGGGAACGCAACCAGCGTCTTTCAAAGAACATGGATGGCCGATCAGTGTTTTTACCGCAGTGAGACAGAGCGCAGTCACGCCTCATGACATGCGGGACCGCCAGATGTAAATTTATCCAAATAAACTCGCGCCGACGTGACCAGAGTGTCGTGGGAGTGTAGACATCTGTTATCTTTTTATGTATTTTGGCGACATTCTGAATATAACAGAGCCGTGGTTTAATGCAGCTACAGTAATACCGTAAGTAAGGAGCGGGTGCCCCCACTTGAATACGTGCCCACAAAGCCAACGAGACCGACCTAATCCGGGCTTGTTTGCACATTTGATTTCATTTTCTCTTTTACTTTGCTAAGACGAAAATGTGAAAGTATGAAGCATTTAATCGGTTCTTGGAAACAGGCTCTCAGTTGCGAGTCGCCCTCTAATTGGAAACAAACGGTTCAAAACCAATGTCATGGGGGAACCACTCTACTCTGTTTAGATTTGGATCGTGTGCTTTGGCCTTCAGCTGTCAACATGCCAGAAAGGCATGGCGGACTCGTGGAGGTAGAGTGATAGACAGTCAGCTGACAGTGACAAGGTGGAGGATCTCAGCTGCCGATAAAGTCTGTTTACACATTCAGACTGCAGATAGGCACACACACACACTCATACCCCCCCCCCTCCACCCACCCACCCACACACACACACACACACACACACACACGCACACGCACACGCACGCACACACACACACTCAACTTGTAAACATGCAAATGAAACAAGACCATGTTTCGAGTAATTTAATCACGCTCCCAAATTCAATTGGCTTTTTCAGTCAATGTCACATCAGGGGACGATATCCAAGAACTCTTGAGTTTGTATTGAGAATATCCACGTAACAGGATTTGCTCGATTTATCTATTAACATTTTTAAGGGAGCAGCATTGGAGGTGGAGTGCTGCAAAGCCATGGCGAGCCACATCATCAAAGGTTAAATGTGAGATAAAAAGCGATAAAGTGTGGTTAATGACAGAACATAAGCATGTCATTATGCCTCTGATAAGTATGCATTTCATTTTCAAGTATGTATTTTGTAGGCTTATTGTTATCCCATAACAACTTAAAATAATGCATTAACATATCTGTTACTCTCACTCCTTCTAAAATAGTCTCTAACGCAACATCGGAGAAATACAGCACAGAGCGTAAGCACACTGGCGCAAACACGTGGTTTCACTATTCCCAGCATAACACTCGTTTTTTCAATATTTCGATATTTTCAACAATCTCAACAGCTCTGACCCCACCTGGACTTGCAACATGACAGCGCTTTCCTCCTCCACCCTCCCTGGTTGGGGAGTGCAGCCGGGCCTGCCGGGTGCACGAGGCAGTGGAGTGACAAGAGGGTCAGGGACGGCTCCCACTCCCAGACAGTTGCTCGATAAGTGGCACCATTGTGCTGCTCTCTATTGTGACAGATGTAGACAGAGAGCCAGACATGTGTTTCTGTGTTACATTAGATTAACGAATCTCACTATAAAGGTAGGAATCTCTGTCTGTCTGTCTGTCTGTCTGTCTGTCTGTCTGGCTGGCTCCCTGTCTGTCTGTCTGTATGTATTTCCTCCGATTAGCTCAACAACCGTTCATCCGATCTGCTTCACACTTGGCGGGTGTATTGCTGGGGACTCAAGCACGTGCAGTGTCGAATTTGGTAGGATTTGGACATGGGACATGTGTAATATTAATAAACTTTGAATAAACAGGGAGCAGCGGGCCAGCGGGGGGCGGTGCTCCAGGGCTCTGCGACTGAGTCACTGTCTTTCCCCAGTGTTTGACTTTAACCAACAGTTTTGTCTTCCATTGTGGAACGCAGGACTGAAACATTGACCTTTTGTAAAACGGTGCCATTAACATGTCATAGAAAGTCTTACATTTTGAACGGGCATGCACTACTATAGTACAGTATCTTTAAATTGAGCATATTGTATTTGATATATTTGCTACATCGCTACCTCCGAATGTGTGTGTGTACTCTGTGTCCCCCTGTGTGTGTGTGTGCGCGCGCATGCACGCAGTGCGCTGCCTTCATGTGCTGTTGCAATAATAAAAAAGTGTTCCCAGACGAGCGGCGGCTTCCTGGAAGGTTGGTTTACTCCCTGGAGATGAGCACGCGAGCTTTGTCGAGCGTGTGAACGCTATTCTACACCCAGGAACCACCCGGTGCCTCGGCTGTGACCCGCTGCGGGAGTCCGTGGAACCAAAAAACATACCTGCACCACGACTCCAGGAGAATCATTGATTTATACCTTGATTTTCAGCCCTTATTTCTCAAGCCATTGTCAGGTGACAAGAGAGAAGTCATTTACTGTACATGTAAGAATGATCAACAAACTGTACACACTGTACGTATGTAACCCACTCTCCCCATGAACATCTTGGATCTTGACTCTTGAATCATCAGCACTTATTTCTAATCTCCCAAAACTCCCAAAACAATCCACAGAGGACAAGAAGGAGACGATGACATGTCTATTTGTACTGTAAATACGGTGGAAGCGGCTACAGCATGCCTAAAAGCAAAGATATAATGCTCCGGACTTGAACTGTGTTTAAAAAAAAGTCAAGGTCAAAAGTCAATTTGACTGAGAGTTCGGAAGTTCACATTGACTCCCCGTGTTCCAGTTTTCCCACCCGTGCCCAATATTTTGCATGAAGGTTGATGTGTGTCATTTGTAAGCTCTTTAAGGGCTAAAATTCGACTTTATTCCGGACCTCTATACAATCAGAAGGGTTGTACCTGTTCACCTCGCCATGGAGGAGGAGGAGCCAGGAACTCGACCTTAGGCATTTATTTCCTTAAAATAATCGGCTGTGGAGGGTTCTGGTGGCATGGAAAGCGGCTGTCACTACAGATTTCCACCTCACAGTGTCTAGTAGTACTACATGTCTACAAGTCTGTTGCTACAAGTGCACCGATTATTATGACGCTGCTTCTCAACACTCCCCCTGTTGCTGGAAAGTGGAAGTGCTACTAAATTGACGGCATACTACATGACATACCGTACATGTACCCGGATTTTGTTACAAGACAAACTATGAATTTGAAATGAGTCCTGCGTTCTTCACTTTTGTCACAACATGTTTTACTGGTTTTCACGCTGTCACCATCAAGTTTTCGAGTTTTTCCTTCCATTGTGAAGACATGGCAGTTTTCATCTTCCATTGTGGAACACAGGAGGAGCCTTATACCTTATAAGTGCTGGTGGTAGGTTTAGATAAGTTTCATTCAGGAGGATTTAAATGCGTATTTAATTCTACAATTAATTCGAATATATAATTATAGAACCCAGAATCGTGACTGTGGCGCCGCCCCTTATGGCCGCCTGCGCGAGCACCTCGTGTCGATTACGCACATTTTAGCATTTTTAGAGCTTATAGAGCGTATTGTGCGTAATCACCGGGTGTCATGACATTTCACTGCATATATGTATGACCGTATGTATATGTATGTGACAAATATTCTCTTGAACTTGAACTTGATATACATACATACACATATGCAACAAAAACCTTCCATTAAAGACACTGTTCTCTTCATTTTCTTCATGTGCGAGGAAGACAGGGAAGATGCTGAAATGACACTACGTCACTAGAAAACCTGCTGCTAATTGTGAAAATGGTAGGAAATATATTTTTGGAACATGGCTGTTACTATAATTTTTTATAATTTTTTTTTATAATTCTACAGTTTTTATTTACATCATATACCAGTATAAACAACAAGCACTATATCAAAAGACATATTGGCTGGTTGTTAAAAACATAATAGCCCTCATGCTATTTTGTTTGCTACAAAGATTTGTAAGACATCAGTGTCAGTTCAGAGGTACATGACTATGACATAATAAGAAAATCAACACCCGAAAAGGAAAAATAATGAGCAGCAAAAGAACAACAACAGACCCTTTATCAACCCTCTCCCATTCCTTTTTCCTTCCACAGAGTTCATATATATTTGACCTCTTTGTTTTGTCTCTGTTAGTAACTCATATGCTCCCTTCTACTGTACATGAACTTTTTCACACCTCTCCTCCTCCTGCTCTTGCCAGGTTTTAAACCTGCCCTTGGCGGCGTAATCACACAATCCCGTAATCCCACCATCCACCACCTACCAGCGAAACCCTTTTCACACACAACCCCGCCGTTGTGTGACAGGGGAGAGCGGGCGCGGGGCGGATAGAGACGCACAGCGTCTTCCCTAAGTTGCCTAAGCTGTGTATTAACAGCAGCCAATTGAATCAAGCCGCGCAGGGCAGACCGATTTCGGAGCTAATCTGCTGTGTCTTAATGGGATCCACCGAAAACGTCTGGACCGACTCTAATTAGAGGAACGGAGAGGCGGAGGGACAGATCCTTTGGTCAGGGAGGGAGGACCCGCGATGCACATGCATGGAGACTGAGACAAGCTCCGAAAGATGCGGTGGCTGCACCTCAGGAGTTCCTTTGCATCTCCTGTGAAGAGGAACTCAAAAAGAGAGAGAGAGAGAGAGAGAGAGAGAGAGAGAGAGATGCCAGTGGAGATGAATTGTGGGATAAAACAGAAAACTGCCGTCAAGCCATTCAAATTCTCAGATGCTGTGGAACCGTCTGCGTAGGAACGTGTTTAATGCGTGTGTGAATTCCAAAAAGCAGTATTTATTATTAGAGGTTAATAGTGCAGGGATACAGGGAGGGTTTGTTTATCGCTACGATCTGATCATTTATTCCATCAACTGCTCCAACCTAAGCTTATTCCCCTGTCGCCCGCCTTTCCTGGTTAAATAAGAAAAAAAAACTGAAAACACTGTGCTCTAACTATCCTCTCACTGAGGGTAGTGAGAGTTTAAATTATTGACCAGGGGAGGGAGATGCTCAAATATACAGTATCTGCACACATACACACACAGCCACGCACACACACACACACGCACACACGCACACACACACACGCACATACGCACACGCACACGCACACACGCACACACACGCACACACGCACACACAGTGGTGAGTAATATTAGGACGGGTCCCTATGTGGTCTCTTGCGTAAGGGGGTCAGCGAGGAGGCGTCTGGATAATAGATGAGGCCGAGCAAACAAGGAGACAAACAACCAAAAACACAGACGGGCCGTTCTGGATACCCTGCGTCCGTTCCGACTGTCCCAATGTCTGTCTATTTCTTAATCTGTCTGGGGGGGGGGGGGGCGGGGGGTCCCAGCCTCTCCGACTGTGTACTTGATCCGTCCATTTTTCTGACCACCTCATCATGTCAGGGAGCGCGGTGAACATCAGAGACGCGGAGGGAAACTGACAGATTGACGATTTGGGAGTCGGCCTGAGAGGCTATGTGAGGTAGGGAGGGCCTGCCCGAGCAGAATATAACCCTTGAGGTTATATAGCTCTATGTGGGGGAACAGATGAGGGTATTTCTGCTGTCGTTCAGTTGTCAATATGTTACTATTGTGATTCTTCTCCTAACTTTGTGAGTTCAAAAGAGTGATTGTTATCCTGGCCGATGGAGTGAACGGAGTGAAGGAGGGTGAGTGGAATTAGAGGAAAGGCAAAGCGAGGTCTCAAAGCGATGCATTGACCGCAACGCGTCACGGTCGCTGATCAATACAACCATCCCCTCTCTCTCTCTCTCTCTCTCTCTCTCTCTCTCTCTCTCTCTCTCTCTCTCTCTCTCTCTCTCTGTCTCTCTCCCATCGCTCCCCTCTATCTTTCCCTCCCACGGGTGTGTATCACAGCAACCCTCCCCACTCATATGAGCTGTCAGATGTTGGGAGACCCTTGGAGGTCCATCCTACGTTCATTTTGTTGATTTCCAAAAGGGGCACAGGCGTGGCCATGAGGCTTTGGCCATGTAATCCTCAGTAAGAGCTATCTGACCTCTCTCTCTCTCTTTTGTTCCCTTTTGCATGATCTCTCGCTCTCCCTCTTCTGATTTTTATCTCCTCCGGATTTGCCTTCCGACTCTGCTTCTTTCCAGCTCCAGCAGACCTTGTGTAATGCGACGCACCATGGAGGCCATTCATCAAAGTCGGGAGAACCCCCCTGCAGCTTATCTCCCTGCCCCTGGTGCTCCCACAGCGGAGTCCGTTCAAGTCGTAAAGAGAGAGATACCAAGACGGCAGCAGCGACCTAAATTGGCAATAAGAGACGATTATGTGTTTTGCATTGATAAACGCCAAATTCGTCAGATGTCACTGCGTCTGGGGGTTCTGAGGGGTTTTGGCGGACCCGCTGTTCAACTGCAGTTGGACGTGAAATTTTTATTTATTTTTGCAAGACATCGTCTAGACGCTCTCTTGTGCGCGGCCCTTTTAACAACTCCAATCAATGTGGCCGTCGTCTGCTTAACAGACAGCTTTCCCTTCCCAGAGCGATGGGCTACAAAGGGGTCTGATAACATTGTGGTTGAAGAAGAAACTCTACCACAACATAAATTATTTTGGTTCTCTTGGCATTGAGTCTTCTTGTATGCACCAGCTTTAGTCATTAATTCACAAGGCTCTCCGAGTGCTGCTGAGTGCTCTGCTATTGCAGAGAGAACGCCAGTGTTTGTCTTCTATAGGTGCATTTTAATGCTCCAGTGTGTGTGTGTGACTTTCGGGTCCCTTCCCCGATTGTGTGTCTCTCTTTCAGTCAGTTATTGTGTTCTCCAGCCTCTATCTTATTCCGATTCCAAACAAATTCAAATAGAATTTAATTTGTATTAATCTCCCCGGTTGCTGAGGTCATGCTGAAATAAACACGACTTGGATAAGAGTAAGGGTTTGGAGGGTTTCATCCTTGGAAGAATCAATTTATAGCGAGCAAAGACTGTCAAGGATTTTATATACAAGTTATTTAATCAAGTTTTCAGTTTTCTCTCTCCTGAATGTTACCAGTTGGTAACATGCTCCCTCCCATAACTATACTGAGTCATGGATGTCAGCTGATTGCTCCCTCTATGTGTGCACACGTGGTTTCGTGTGTGTGTGTGTGTGCGCGTGTGTGTGTGTGTGTGTGTGTGTGTGTGTGTGTGTGTGTGTGTGTGTGTGTGTGTGTGTGTGTGTGTGTGTGTCCCACATTACTCATTTACAGTGGAAAACAGGGCCTTTGTGAATAAACATCCCTGGAGCTAGTAGGCTCACTCTCAGTCCTACTAACCTGAGTCGCTACAACCAAACATGCACACACAGCGCATGCACCGTGTCATGTTTGTAACACCATGGAGGCCAGTGCACATGTATTTTCTTATTGTGTAGTTATTTTTTAGTGATATGGCTATATAGTAATTTAACTGATTTCTAGTTATGTATTTATTTTTTAACGCTTGATTTGGTTTGTATGGAATTCAAACATGAATAAAATAAAATAGTGGCGAAAAAGCTGGATGGATGGTGGGTGGACAGTGAAATACAGTATGCTCTACGTTTTCTACTCTATTCCCATACATTGTTTGGTCTGTGTAGAAACAACAGCATATTAGTGTGCGAGACCAGAAGTGTCATGATATGGCCCACAGACCGCATTCAGCAGAGGGGTCCAACCCGGCCTGCGGAGGATTTGGCATGAAGAAAAATATTGTAAGTAAGTCAAGTCAAGTCAAGTCACACTTTATTAATAATGTGCATTACAGAGGGCAACACAATTTGCTTTACAGGGAACTACAATCAAAGAAAACATAAAATGTCTGTGCAATCATATGAACAGTCAGTGCACCAAAGATGAGTATTTCTGTTTTATCTTCGTTCAGCTGTAAAA
>NC_137193.1:21715957-21750957 GCF_960531495.2 Zeus faber
AGACATATAGAAAGATAGATAGACAGATAGATAGATAGATAGATATATAGATAGATAGATAGATAGATAGATAGGAAGATAGATAGATAGATAGATAGATAGATAGATAGATAGAAAGATATATAGATAGACAGATAGATAGATGGATGGATAGATGGATATGTAGATGGATAGATGGATATGTAGATGGATAGATAGATAGATAGATAGATAGATAGATAGATAGATAGATAGATAGATAGATAGATAGATAGATAGATAGATAGATAGATGGATATGTAGATGGATAGATAGATAGATGGATATGTAGATGGATGGATATGTAGATGGGTGGATAGATGGCTGGATAGATGGATAGATAGATAGATGGATGGATAGATAGATAGATGGATGGATAGATGGATATGTAGATGGATAGATGGATAGATAGATAGATGGATGGATAGATGGATATGTAGATGGATAGATGGATGGATAGATAGATAGATGGATATGTAGATGGATAGATGGATAGATGGATAGATGGATAGATAGATAGATAGATAGATGGATATGTAGATGGATAGATAGATAGATGGATATGTAGATGGATGGATATGTAGATGGGTGGATAGATGGCTGGATAGATGGATAGATAGATAGATGGATGGATAGATAGATAGATAGATGGATGGATAGATGGATATGTAGATGGATAGATGGATAGATAGATAGATAGATAGATGGATGGATAGATAGATAGATAGATGGATATGTAGATGGATAGATAGATAGATGGATATGTAGATGGATGGATATGTAGATGGGTGGATAGATGGCTGGATAGATGGATAGATAGATAGATGGATGGATAGATAGATAGATGGATGGATAGATGGATATGTAGATGGATAGATGGATAGATGGATATGTAGATGGATAGATGGATAGATGTATAGATGGATAGATAGATAGATAGATGGATGGATAGATGGATATGTAGATGGATAGATGGATGGATAGATGGATATGTAGATGGATAGATGGATAGATGGATAGATGGATAGATAGATGGATGGATAGATGGATATGTAGATGGATAGATGGATAGATGGATAGATAGATGGATGGATATGTAGATGGATGGATAGATGGATGGATAGATAGATAGATGGATGGATAGATGGATATGTAGATGGATAGATGGATAGATGGATAGATAGATAGATGGATGGATAGATGGATATGTAGATGGATAGATGGATAGATAGATAGAAAGATATATAGATAGACAGATAGATAGATAGATAGATAGATAGATAGATAGATAGATAGATAGATAGATAGATAGATAGATAGATAGATAGATAGATAGATAGATAGATAGATAGATGGATGGATAGATGGATATGTAGATGATAGATGGATAGATAGATAGATAGACAGATAGATAGATAGATGGATAGATGGATATGTAGATGATAGATGGATAGATAGATAGATAGACAGATAGATAGATAGATAGATAGATAGATAGATAGATAGATAGATAGATAGATAGATAGATAGATAGATAGATAGATAGATACACCGATCAGCCATAACATTAAAACCACCTGCCTAAAATTGTGTGGGTCCCCCTTGTGAAGCCAAAACACCTCTGACCTGTCAGAGCTGCCATGTCAAAGTAACACCCACATGAATTCCAGGAACCAAGGTTTCCCAGCAGAACATTGCCCAGAGCATCACAGTGCCTCCGCTGGGTGGCCTTCTTCCCATAATGCATCTTCCATTGCTCCATGGTCCAGTTCTGACGCTCATGTGTACATTGCAGGTGCTTTCAGAGGTGGACAGGGGTCAGCATGGGCACTCTGACCGCTCTGCGGCTACGCAGCCCCATACGCACCAAGCTGTGATGCACTGTGTGTTCTTACACCTTTTTATCAAAGCAGCATTAACTTTGTCAGTCATTGGACCAGACGGTATGCTTTGACCCAGTTGTTTCACCATCACAATTTGTCCCTTCTCAAAGTCGCTCAGATCCTTACGCTTGCCCATTTGTCCTGCTTCCAACACATCAACTTCAAGAACTGACTGCTCACTTGCTGCCTGATATATACCACCTCTTGACAGGGGTCATTGGAAAGATATGAGCAATGTTATTGACTTCACCTGTCTGTGGTTTTAATGTTGTGGCTTATCGGTGTAGATTGATAGATAGATAGATAGATAGATAGATAGATAGATAGATAGATAGATAGATATAGTCTGCTGCAGGACTCAGCCCTCCACTGTGCTGGAGAGCATTCAAGGGCCTGGAATGTTGGGGAAAGACATTCTGTGACTCATCCAAGGGTGGAGTGCCCTTCCATAAAAATTCCCTGGTAATGTCAGTCATTAAAGAATGGATGGAAAGTTCACAATTGTGTGTGTGTGTGTGTGTGTGTGTGTGTGTGTGTGTGTGTGTGTGTGTGTGTTGTTTTTTTTGCTATGCGTGTGTGATTATGTCCTGTTGGATACATGCTTGCATTTGAACACCAAACTTCACGTTGAATCTAAACTTAGAGCCATAGTGTCATACATGTTGTTGACATGCTCGGTATGTTACACATCCTCATTTTTTGCAGAGGAACCGAGCTGTGTTTTAGAAGAGTCTGATGCTCTGTAGGCAAAGTAATACTCTACAACGATTTACACGTTTTAAATTCAGTGCTGAGATCGTGCTTAATGTTAGAGGTTTGGTATGAAGCTTTACAACGTTTACAGAAGCTCCATAAACTTTAATGCAGCCATTGTAATGTATTCTGAAGTCAAAGTGGAGTTAAGAAACAAATTAATATGAGGTGAATTTGAAAAAGGAATTTCACTTTATTAAGTATCGGTGCCATTGTCTGGTGTTAGTTTGTGTTTCTGAATGTGACAGCCTGATGTGTGTGTGTGTGTGGTGTGGTGTGGTGTGGTGTGGTGTGTGTGTGTGTGTGTGTGTGTGTGTGTGTGTGTGTGTGTGTATGTGGTGTGGTGTGGTGTGGTGTGGTGTGTGTGTATGTGTGTGTGTGTGTGGTGTGGTGTGGTGTGGTGTGTGTGGGTATGTGTGTGTGTCGGCACACAGCACGGGGGGGGGGGTTAAAAAAAACTTTTATTTAACTCATGTAGTATTTTCTGTGATTCCAATGGTCCAAACACAAAACAACAGCAATAATAATAATAATAATAATACTATTAAAAAAGTGAAGAATGAAAAATAAATAAAACATTCAAGACAGAGGAAAACATCTGATCGCGAGAGAGGGAACGAGAGAGAGAAAGAGAGAGAGAAAGAGAGAGAGAGAGACAGAGGGAGAGATAGAGAGTAAAATAACTAAGAGATTTACTGCGACTGGTTGAATTTTAATCGACTTCTGCGGGGTATTCCATCGCCTCTAGTCCCACGGCTCAAAGATCAGAGAGAATTTTCAAGCAGAGTGTCCCTCGCTCTCTTTCTCTCTCCCCCCCCCCTTAAAGTCCTTCCTCCCCCCCACCCCCCCTTCCTTCCCTTCCCTTCCCTTCTCCCCTTTTCCGATGTTTGCCCTTTTCGCTTCTCGTTTCTGGCTCCCCTCTTAAGTATCTTTTCTTCCTCCTGGGCTTTTGTCTCCGTCTTAATCTCTTTTGCTGTCTCAGACGCTTTTTCTCTCTCTCCTCTCCTCTCTTTCTCTCTCTTTATCTCTTTATCACTCTCTCTCTCGCTCTCTCCCTCTCTGTGAAATTTGCATTGGAGCCACTCGAGGCATAATAATTGCTAAGCCTCTCTTAGTTCTCTGGCAGCGAAAACAACCCATGACTCTCAGCAGAAAAACAAACCCCCCCAAAAAAAAAAAAAAAAAAAAAAAAAAAGAACCTGGCTACTGAAGGACAAAACACTGTGATGAACTTTTTCAAATTTCACACGGAAAGGCCGAGAAAGTTAAATGTTGACACAATGCTCGGATCGCTGCCGGATCACAGTGCGCTTTGCAGATTGCCTCAAAGCCCCACTCCCTAACACTGTCAGTTATGCAACACGCTCATGTGGAGATGTGGCCTCGTAGTCTGGTGCCTTGCGCTCGCTTCGGCTGCAGGCCCTTCGGCAAAATCCCCCCATTCCCACAGCACACAATCAAAGATCAGATATTATAGGCAACTTGTTGCGTTCGTATCATTATCGAGCGTTATCCTGTCTCCCCGCTTCACACCCAATCCTTGGTGCCCTCGACACGTCTTTGGAGGCGGGAGGTAATAAGTACGATGAAAATACCGAGGTCTTCCGTTTAACATTCGACTCAAATGAAGTCTTTGACAACGCAAGGACCTCACGCATTTTGCTCCTGATATTCCTTTCTTACTGAATGAGCCTGGTCCCGCTCGGTGCCGATGCTTTCCTCCCCTCGTTGGCGTGCGCCCACTTGAACCGATCCCTTTTAGAAACTTAATGTGCAGTGGAAATGAATGACACGCCGGTGCTACAGATAAATATAGTGGAGTTAAAAACCTTGATAGTTGCTTTTACGTGTCTCGGAGTGAAATGAGAGTGTCCTCACAAATGAAATGACTCATATTCAGTACATTTTGGAGTCGTAGTGGAAGCACCAGTCAGATCAGGGCCACTTTCCAGTCGACCCTGCTCCCCGATTCATGACTTCTGTGTTCTGGACTTGAGTTCTCCCTCTCGTCATCCGCTCTGCTCTTTCAGCTGAGTTTGGGGCTGAACAGCAGTGAACACGTGGAAGAATGTTGGAGATGAGATCAATTCCAGATGGCAGAGAGTGGGATATTTTGGACCGATGCAGAACACCTGTTGTCTCACCATGGCAACGGCTCAGAAGGGATTCCCTTCTAGAAGCATGGACAAAAAAACCAAAGCGAAGCACCTTTTGTTGTGATATTCACACTCGGAGCTAGAGGCCGGTTTCAGCGGGTGACTAATTATTTTGGAAATTAAATGCGGCCCTATTTGGACTTACTTTAAATGTTCTAATAATCAAGTGCTGGACAGGAGGAATCAGGAGCCAGGAATAGTGATATGCACAGCAGTGAGTGTTTTAAATGACTTGCACGTAGCTGATAATTATGAGCGACATTAGGTCACAAAATCTAATTTCCCTCACTCAGACAGACACTTCTGCACTACTTGTAGCTGCAGAAGACGTTGTCGTTGTGCTGTTCGACGTCGCCCCCTTGTGGTGTGTACTTTTTTTTTTCCCCCCTTACACATATTGGCCCGAGCTTACTCCCGAGGACCTGAACAATGAGTAGTCCCTGCAAAAACGACATTTCAAGAAGACAGATCTTCATCTTAACATACAGTGCTGGTGGTTATTTATCATAGAGGTCGTGGTTATTTATTGCATTTGTTTATAGAGCGGACGGCGGTGGCGGAGGCTGCTGAAAATCAATAGGATATGAATTATAAACCCCATGACTAAGGCAAACACAACTACATCTCTGTCAAATCCAATTAATCAATAGCCCGATAAACGTTAAACTGCCCGTGCCAAAGCCGTGTAACAAAAGAGGAAAAAAAATTAAAAAAAGAAAGAAAAAAAATATATACATAGAATCACACTCAGCAGTAACAGTGCACATTCACTTGTAAACTGTGTGAACTCAAAACTGTTGAACATACTGTCATGCCTCCAGCAGAAACACGTCGTTTGATCTTGTGTTTCAACTTTTTTTAACTTTCAACTATTGATTTTGAACTCAATCATCCTTGTCACATTGCTGTTTTGCTCCTGAAAGAGAGATTCCCCGAAAATGGGGTTATGCATTTATACCAAACGGAATTAAAAAAAAAAAAAAAAAAGTTGTGACCTGATTAACACACCATTTAGTAAAATTTCACCCTTTTTTATTATTATTTCCAGGATGGTATTAAAATAATAATTCAACACAAACTAAAATTTAAATTAATAAACATTCATCGATTTCATTTTTAATACTGTAGACCCGAGAATAATTCATTGTAAGAGCCAAAATGAAGGCGATATATCAATAATCCAGTCACTCAGTGAAGATTGAAATAGAGAGTAATAATTAACTTGAGCTGGGACATTCAAATGTGACATGCATTCAAGTCAACACAGCGGCTTTCTGAAAACCAAATGTTCCCCTGAGTCACAGGTCAGCGGCCAGTAACATGATAGTAAGACGTCATTGAGTAACCATAGCAACCAGATTTTAAACAGCACCCTTTAAAGACAACCATATTTGTTGACTGGCAACATTTAAGCACACTATTTAAATGATAAGCTAATACTTAACAAGGTGTTCCACAATTCTGAAAATGTGTAGTTGTAGACTTACATTGGATCCATACCATACCAAGGTGTGTCCATACGATGCCATCAATGCCTTTTGTTTGTGGTGAAACATTTAAAATTTGTCAGAGTCACACCATCACCAAAGTGATTCATCAGTGGAGTCAGTGCTGGAGAGTCCCAGCTTGTCAGAGTGTTATCTGGCCGCCCGCCGCTGGACCACAATAGTTCCCGCTACAATGTCATAGACGGTCCTGTTGTGCTGGAAGAAGAGGAGGGTGATGAAGACGGGAAAGAGGAAAGCGATGGAGAAGTTCTTGTTCAGCGCCCGCACCGTGGACCTGTGGGTGGAGACCACAGCAAGATGTTAGATTCAGGTGTTTTAGTGTCGAAACATTTGACATCAAGGGTAACAGCACCCTAAGTGATCACGAAATTCACCAACATATGGAAAACCAAGAATATATATATATATATATATATATAGAGTTTATAATTTTTATTATAATTTTTTTTTATGCCGTAAAGCGTAGCCTACATTTCTCACGGTTTCATACCTGAACACCAAAGTTACATATTGCAAGAACAGGTGTTTGGGGGGTTGGGATGAAAAAGGTGCCATTGTCCATATATTACAAGTCAGTGAACCATCAAAATGATTTTGGAGGTGTTATTTCAAGGTTAAAAAAAAGTTACGTAGTGTTGCTTAAATTCATATTTATTAAAATATTATGTAATTTCAGGAAAATTAAGACATAAGATTTCTTTAAATGATTGTCATTACCTGCCACCCCTATCAACTACATAAACATATTTACAATCATCTCATGCTTCTGCTCTCAGCGTTACTTACGCAGAAAGGGAGACGTTGGACGCTGGGACCACCAGCACCCGGTTGGGTCGGACCAGTGTGGAGGTGTCGCACGTCACCACCCGCAGGCCGAGCAGGAACTTCCCTGGCGTGGCGCCACCCGCTCCCCAGATGCAGATTATCTTTGGGAAGAAGAAGATGGTAGAAGAGTTTAGATCAGGGTGTCTGTAGGTGTAGCGGCATCAACGGTGGCACGGTGGCACAGTGCATTGCACTGCTGCCTCACAGCAAGAAGGGCGCCGGTCCCCGGGCGTGTCGACGAATGCTGCCCACTGCTCCTGGCCGCCCCCCCCCGGAGGAAGGACAAGCCAGGTTGGTTGCAGAGGCCTCATTTCACTGGCCACCACCCAAAAAGCATGTGTGTGTATGCAAGTGTTGTAGTGTGGTGTGTTGTGTGACAATTAAAGTTACTATTTGACTATTTAGACACATTTTTCATGCCGCTTAAAATTATATTCAAGACTATTTTATTTGCTGGGTAATGGTCAACTGCACATATCAATTGCTTCCTTGCGGGGCAAAAGACGCCAATGCTTATCACTCAGGTTGACTCACAATGATAGAAAAAAATTTGGTTTAAACAAAAATACTGTGGTTTTCCTTTTAGGTCTTTTAATTAGTTACATTTAATTAAAGACTTTACAAGGACCCACGGACCCCCTATTTAAATTCAATACAAATTGATTTTGAATATCACCCAAATAACCTTAATTATATCATATAAAATTCATTAAAAAAAATACTGACTTAATTATTTTCTTTCCTAAAAGCACGGCGGGTAATACAAATAGAGTATATTTGAACGCACACGGAGACATAGCACCGCGGTAGGAAGACAGATGCAAGTGTTTGTATTTCCCAGAGCAGAACAACCCGGTGAAGCTGCACCACGAGCTGCTGCTCCATCGCATGCAACTGTGATGACAATGTTGCATCACCATCCTCTGTGGGAACTGCTTTCCTGTCTGAGCAGAACTACAACTCTGCTGCCCCTAATAAACAAGCCTGTGTGGCAAAAACAATACTGGTAAACAAGTCCGATGAACATGTAAAAATCTTGTTTGAACAGTTACTAATCCTCCTAATCTAGTTGAACACTGGCAGTTTGTGAAACATCCATTTGCCAAAATGGATGTTTCACAAACTGCCATCAGCTGTTTTGGTCACTTAAAATGTATGAACCCTTAAGCACTAGATTGTGTAGTTGGGTTAGTGGTTTACCGTAGATATGTGCACAATTATTAGTTGCTACTACTAGGGGCTCAAAGTTTTGTAACAAAGTTATTGGGAATCTTAGGATAGTAGAATATCCTTCTATTGGTAGACCTGCTTTTAGATGAGGTCTCTTATCATATTCCCTTTCTACTACTTTCATTATTGCATCAGCTCCCCCGGTCTGTCGTCTCCTGGTTGCTGGTCTCGCGGAGCAACCACTTCGCAGTCTACACAGCACAACCCCCCTGTCTTTAAAACGGTCTATGTTTGCCTGTAAACTAGAACTTCTCATTGTTATAACTCAAGTGTTGTCTGTGGAAATAGAGCTGCACTCTCATGTCTGACAGGTGACCAGATTGGTGCGGTGTCTGGCAACGATGACGTCGTGACGGAAACATGACCGTTTGATGCTGTGTGGGCCAACAATGATGGGAGCGAAATAAAGACACTGTGACGACTTCCTGTGATTATTTAGTTTTCGGGGTTCTAGTTTTCTGATGCGTTCTGAGTCCATTAAACACATCAGGTCTCCGCAAAAGAGATATAATATCAGATATATAGATCAGATATAATATATAATCTAGCCACTGGGGGTTCACAAGCCAGTGTATCATCAGTGCCGGTCCCAAGCCCGGGTGACTAGAGAGGGTTGCGTCAGGAAGGGCATCCGGCGTAAAAACCATGCCAAATCAAACATGCGGACAGCAAATCTGATTTCCATACTGGATCGGTCGAGGCCCGGGTTAAGAACGACCGCCACTGGTGCCTTTAGCCAACAGGGTGCCAGTGGAAGTTGTGCTACTGTCGGCCGAAGAAGAAGAAGAAGAGGAAGAGGAAGAAGGCGTGTCCGGAGACAGCAGGAGAGGAAAAAGGGTAGGAGAGTAGAAATGGGAGTAGGAACTTTGAAGGGTGGCACTATGAAGGGTAAAGAGAGAGAGAGGTGGCTGACATGATGGAGAGAAGGAAGGTAGATGTACTATGTGTACAAGACACCAGGTGGAAGGGGAGTAAGGCCAGGAGTGTCGGGGCCGGGTACAAACTGTTCTACCATGAGTGGATGGCAGGAGAAAGGGATAGTCTTGAAGGACAAATATGTTAAGAGTGTTTTGGTGGTGATGAGAGTGTCGGACAGAGTGATGAGCATGAAGCTGGAAATTGATGGGGTGATAATTAATGTGCATATGCTCCCCGAGTTTGGTGTGAGATGGAAGAGAAAGAAGAATTCTTTAGTGAGTTGGATGTAGTGGTGGAGAGCGTCCCCAAGGGAGAGAGAGTGGTTGTTGGAGCAGATCTCAATAGGCGTGTTGGCGAAGGGATCAGACACATAGGTGACGAGAAGGTGATGGGTAGGTATGGTGTAAAGGAGAGGAATGTGGAAGGACAGATGGTGGTGGATTTCACCAAAAGGATGGAATTGGCTGTTGTGAATACGTATTTCAAGAAGAGGGAGGAACACAGGGGGACAATTCAAGAGTGGAGGAAGGTGCACACAGGTGGACTACATCTTATGGAGAAGGTGCAATCTGAAAGAGATCAGTGACTACAAAATGGTAGAATGGGAGTGTGTTGCTAGGCAGCATCGGATGGTGGTCTGTAGGATGACTCTGGAGGCCAAGAATAGGAAGAGAGTGAAAGAAGAGCCAAAGATAAAATGGTGGAAGTTGAAAATGTAGGAGTGTTGCGTGCAATTTAGGGAAGAGGTAAGACAGGCAATAGGTGGGAATGAACGGTTACTAGATGACTGGGAAAAAACTGCAGAAGTGGTGAGGGAGACGGCCAAGAAGGTACTCGGTGTATCATGCGGGAAGAGGAGGGAAGACAAGGACTCTTGGTGGTGGAATGAGGAAGTACCCGAGAGCACAGAGCAGAAGAGGTTGGTGAAGAAGAAATGGGATAGTCAGAGAGATGAAGACAGGAGTGGACAGGAGTCCAAGCTGATGCCGTGCAAGGCAAAGAGAGAGGTGGCAAACGCAAAGGAAAAGGCAAATGACGAGTTGTATGAGAGGAAGGAAGGAGAAAAGGACTTGTACCGATTGGCAAGACAAAGGGAACAAGCTGGTAAGTGTGTACAGCAGGTCAGGGTGATGAAGGATAATGATGAGAATGTGCTGACTAGTGGGGAGAGTGTGTTGAGAAGGTGGAAGGAGTACTTTGAGGAGTTGATTAATGAAGAAAATGAGAGGGAGAGAAGAGTGGATGGTGTGGGGATAGTGGATCAAGAAGTGCAGCAAATGAGGTGAGAGCAGCATTAAAGAAGATGAAGAGTGGAAAGGCAGTTGGCCCAGATCACATACCTGGGGAAGCATGGAAATGTTAGGTGAGATGGCAGTGGCATTCCTAACGAGACTGTTTAACATCATCCTGGAAAGGGAGGGGATGCGAAGAGTGGAGGAGTGGAGAAGAAGTGTACTGGTACACATATTCAAGAATAAGGGAGACACACAGAGCTGTAGTAACTACAGGGGAATAAAGTTGATCAGCCAGAGCATGGAGCTATGGGAATGGGTAGTGGAGGCTAGGTTAAGAGGAGAGGTGGGGATCAGCGAGCAGCAGTATGGTTTCATGACAGGAAAGAGTACTACAGATGCAATTTTTTTCTTCAAGAATGCTGATGGAAAAGTACAGGGAAGGCCAGAGGGAGTTGCACTGTGTCTTTGTGGATTTAGAGAAAGTACATGATAGGGTGCCGAGAGAGGAAGTGTGGTATTGCACGAGGAAGTCGGGGTTGGCAGAGAAGTACGTAAGAGTGGTACAGGTTAGTATGAGAGTCAGACAGTAGTAAGGTGTGCAGTAGGTGTGCAGTAGGCGGGACAAAGTCATTCAAAGTGGAGGTGGGATTGCATCAAGGATCAGCTCTGAGCCCTTTCTTGTTTGCAATTGTGATGGACAGGTTTCCAGATGAAATCAGGAAGGAGTCTCCGTGGACTATGATGTTCGCAGATGACATTGTGATCTCTAGCGACAGTAGGGAGCAGGTTGAGGAGAGCCTGGAGAAGTGGAGGCATTAATTAGAGAGAAGAGGAATGAAAGTCAGCAGGAGTAAGACAGAATACATGTGCCTGAACGGGAGGGAGGGCGACCAAAAGCCGAGAATGCAAGGTGTGGAGGTGGAGAAGGCGGATGAGTTCAAGTACTTGGGGTCGACCATCCAAAGAGGCGGCGAGTGCGGTAGAGAGGTGTAGAAGAGAGTACAGGCAGGGTGGAGTGGGTGGAGAAGAGTGTCCAAAGTGATCTGTGAAAGAAGGGTTCCAGCAAGAAGGAAGGGGAAGATCTACAGGACGTGGTGCACACAGTTGAAATTTCCGATTCTGGTGAGGGCTACCACTTCCGGTTCCGGTGACGTCTTTGCTGTGCTTTACTTCGTTGAGATGAGATGGTACACACTGTTGACTCAGTACAGATGAGGAGATTTCTGGTTCTGGTGAGAGCTACCACTTCCGGTTTCGGTGACTTCTTCGCTTGTGCGCTGTTGCTGTTTTTGTTGCTGCTGTTGTCTGCTGCTGGTATTGACACTGCTGCTGTTGTCGTTGCTGCTGCTGCTGCTGGTGTTGTTGTTGTTGGTGCCGCTCACCTTATACCTAAACTTAACTCTCGCTTACCTTGTACCTCAACTTAACGTAACCTTATAGCTCGACTTAACCGTCTCTAACCTGAGTGACCTTTCCAGTTGTGTTGAGAGCTACCACTTCCGGTTCCGGTGACGTCTTTGCGTGTACGTTGCTGCTGTTGTCGTTGCTGCTGCTGTCGTTGCTGCTGCTGTCGTTGCTGCTGCTGTCGTTGCTGCTGCTGGTGTCGATGTTGCAGCTGCTGTTGTTGCTGTTTCTGTGGCTGTTTTTGCTGCTGTTGTTGTTTTCTGTTGCTGCCACGGTAGTTGGAGTCGCTTTTATTGCTGTTTTTGTTGTCTTTGTTGTTGCTTTTGTTGTTGATGTTGTTCAGGGGCATTCTTTGGTGATGACTGGCTGACAACTACGTTCTCGCTTTCTTTTTTGTATCTCTTTGTAAATGCATTGTGTTGCCCTGGTATGAAATGCGCTCTATAAATAAAGTGTGACTTGACTTGACTACACTGTTCTCATACACGGATAACACAAATAAGATTACAGATTGTGTTTTCTCAAGGGCAATGACAAGGCGGATGGAAGGAGTTGTGTTTGTCCAACTAGCATGGGTTTCGTCCAACGGGCTGATTTATATCCCCTTGTTAGGCTGTCACACTGTCTTCACAGTGCTATGATGTCACAATGCCGATTGGGAGGCCCTGAGCAGGCATGGTATTACAGGGAAAGGCTTATGGTTCAGAACTGTGGTTTCTCGATACCACGGTAAACCGCTACATCCCTAATCACGATCATTCCTGGATCATGCACTGCAGACACAAAAGAAAGGGGCGGTTCCTACAAAAGGTTCTTAGAACATCCCTCAGCATGAGTTACAGTTTTCAATGTTTCCATTAAACGCAGCATCGCTCGGGTTGGCTGTATACGCAAAGCAAATGCTGTGCAGTCCACAAGGCGAGTCAAATGATGCAAATGAGTTCCAAGAGACGATGCTTGGACTTGTATAACTTTGGATGATGTTGTCACAGAGCGCCCAACTCCTTGAAACTAATCAAATCGACTCAACGTTCTTCTACTTTCCGCAAAATAATATTAATAATATTCTTATATTAAATGTATTTATTATTTATTTATTATATTTTTTCATATTTCCTTTATCTGTAGTGCTATAAAAGCCCTACATAACCTCATCTTGAAATCTGATTTATACTTTATAATTATTATTATTATTAGTACTATTATTAGGGGTACAGCCCGCAGGGCTGGAACCCTATTGTTTTTGTCAGAATTTTTATTATTTTTCTCCTTGGTATTTTTCCAACTGAAAGAGTCTGCCGCACAGCAACCACTGAAGCTATGGACACCCACAGGCTTTTTGTGGTCCAAGTTTGATCCACATCAATCTATATTTGAAGCAGGAATTAGTGGAAAAACTTTTCCAATCTACCGGTAATAGCTGAACGTTGGCAGAGCGGGGCGGGCAGGTGGTGGAGCCAGATGGAGTGGTGGCGCGGGGCACTTTGTGACATTATCATCCAATTTGTTATACAGTATATATGTGCAGGTTGTGACTCTGGAGGGGCTTTCCCGTGGGGTGAGGTGCACGGTGTGCTGCATGCTAGACTCCATGGTGTGTATAGGTTGCTTCAGGCAGAATCTGTTCCAGGTTGAGACGAGAGGGAGCTGATGCTGTGTTCCCTGGGAACCCGGAAAACAGCAACTTGTGTTGTTATAGTGTAATGCTATGTTCCATGGGAACTGGGAAAATTTGTCTGAACTGATGCTGCATTCCATGGGAATTAGGCAAATTGTAATTAGGCTTGATGGAAGTGATGCTGCGTTTCACAGGAACTCTGAAAACTGTAATTTGTGCCTAACGTGACTTACCTTGACACTTACCTTGCATTGCTGCCTGCAGCTTTATTTATTATTCATATTATCCATATCATTATTATTATTATTAATATTATTATTATTATTATTATTATTAGGGGTGAAGCCCAGAGGCCTGGAACCCTATTGTTATTTTTCTTTATTCTTCATCTTCTTGGCATTTTTCGGGCTAAAAGCATCTAAAACACGAGATCCACAGTAGGCCCAGACATAGTTGAGAACCGGGACGTTTCCGACGTCTTGTTGTTCAAGTTTGTCAATATCGATGTACATTTACAGAGCTACCCTCGATTGCGGCAGGTTTTCCCTCAATGCAACCCAACCAACTCGCAGCGCCCTGGGTGGCGACCGACCAAGAGCGAGAGGGAGAAGACAGCAGATCACCGTTACAGCACCGTCTACACAGCTAATAAGTTCAAGTTCAAGAGATTATTCATCGCATACATATACTGTACATACGGTCATACATTTATGCAGTAAATGCTTCCGGGTTTGCGCATGTCAAACATTTATTTTTGTCCGAGAGGGTGGTCGTGCGGCCCTTGCATCCCTTGTGTGGCAAATAAGTATAGTTTTTAATACAATTGGTGTGGCTGCTTATTCTTGCTGAATATGTTGTAAATGTGATAAATGCTATGTTGGAGGAACAGCCTTAAATGAGACTGACTGAACAGACAGGCATGCGCCGCACAGGGTATTTTGAATGATAAACATGTTTTGCTTCGATTAGTTTTTGAAGGGTACGATTTGTCATTTTAGGATGTTATTGATTTCATGCCTTTTACATACAGTGCCAAGTTGCTTGTGATGGGTGTAACTAGGAGCCAGTTTGTTTTAGTGTAGTCCTCTTCTAATTGAGGGTGAGTTAATTGTATTGAGGCTGTTAATTATATTGTCTATGATATCCTGAGATTTATGATGTAACTGTTATTTCCTTGGGTGTATGTATTGCTACAGGGTTTAAGGCTGTTTTCTATATGCTTAAACTGCTTTGGTGTAGCGTCAAAATGTACTAGCGGCCAAAGTATCCCTTTGTATTTTGTCAGCAGGGTTTCAAGAGCAGAGGCTCGGTACAGCATTGCACGTAAGCACTTTATTGTCTTGTTTGAACCAACTTGACTCTTTTTTATCTTTTGTCAACATAAAAGTACATTTTTATACTCGAAGACTGAGACTGCTTGCCCTTCATGATCCAGGACCTCTACATATTTATACACTCCTTATGAGTGTTACAGTAGTCTACAATAAACAATATGTTTCATATACAAAGCCCTTTTTCTTGCTATTAGAACAAGATTGTATTCCATTATTGACAATTCATTGGGTTATATATCCGGTTGAATTGTATATTTTTTCTAGACAAGGGAGGAAAATACAAAAAAATCTGACATGCTAGAGCTTTCGTCTAGGTGGTCACCAATTGTCACACTACACAGGGTAAAGACACCCTGATTATCGTTTCTGACATTGATATTTGGGCCACGCCAGAGATTTGCCAGCCACGACAAAATCTTGCTGAATTTGTGTCGTCTGATCCTGGCATTACGGAAACTCTGAAAACTGTAATTCATACGTAAACACAACTGTATTGTACTGTATTGCTGTCTGCAGCCATGTTTATTATTTTGTTTATGTTGAAACAGTATGAGCAGCCCACGGAAGCAGCGTGGCTTTGGAACACACCTCATAGAAGCAGACGAGCACCCTGTAGAACAGAGCCACAGCCATCATCTTCTGCAGGTCCTCCATTGATGTGTTCTCGTCTATCTCCTCCACAATGAAGTGGGTGATGAATTTGGCAATGTCCCTTAAAATATAAGAGAAAAACAATTCCTAAATTATACATTCATTTACGGGCTAACCCTTGAAGCCAATCAGAAAATATTTACCGTTTGTTGAAGCTAGCTTTACTTTTGTGAGCGTAAGCACCGTCCAGGCTGGGTGCTGTTTGTTTTTGTCAACACTTACAGTAGAACTAGAATCGTTTGCCTTTGGCTTCAACAGATTAAATACAAACAACTCACAGTCATGCAATAACTAGCCAACACAGTTAAGGACATCATGGGCCGTTGAGCAGTGAGTTCAAGTGGAGGTAGGAGTTCAATATGGACGTGACGTTTGGTATCAAAGAGCTTTTTGTACACGTTCCCGGCTTCAGGAGAGGATTAAATCCATTAAGAAAGTGGGTGGAGGGAACGCACACTGGTGAGCTCATATATGTAAGACAGTTGTCTTTGTGATCCACCAGTGATTGCTATTGTAGAAAAAAAAAAAAAAGGTAAAGCACAAGTATATTAGGATTTTCTCTTACTTCATTCCACTGAGATGCATGATCCATAACACGATGGTGGCCTTCACACAAAACAGGATGAAGAAGTCCACCGTCTCAGCCAGGAATCTGTGGAGGGGCGAGGGGATTGTGTATTCTCGACCTGAAATTGAGATTTAAAGGGGGGGCGGGGGGTACACTTTGTAAAGACCTATTTAACCAGACGGACATTACCTGTTGCCATTCCCAAATGAAGCAATTGAGTGCGTTGTTAGAGGGTCACAGATGGAAGCAAACGTTGGAAACAATGTTTGGGGAAAAGCCCCCGTTTGAATAGAAAGTTTGCATTGAATCGTTGTTTTTAATACAGTACCAGCTAAATCATCAAAAGACGGGATTATTTTTAAAGCAAGACAACCTTAGGGATCACCACTTTAATAATAAGCACCCCGCCTACCTGCTAGAGGAGGGTTCCCGTTCTGCTGCTGCCCCGGCCTGGCACCATGAGGAGGGCTCTGGGCGGCGCCGGCAGCCTGCTCGGAGTGCGGCGGTGCCGGGTAACTGAAGGTGTACGGGTAGGTGTAGTTGTACCAGTGCTGGGCATCGAGCCCGTGCGGCCCAGAGCCAGGAGCGGCCCCCTGCAGCGCGGCGCCCGTCCCCGGGTGAGGGAAGGCGCTGGGCGGCCGCGGCAGGACGGGGAAGGCGGACAGCGCCACCCAGCTCTGCCAGCCGGCGTAGCCCCAGTAGTACTGCCACATCCACTGCTGCAGCCTGGCGCAGTACTCCGTCGTGGCGTTCGTTTGTCGTTCCTCGGCCTCGGCTTTGGGAGCCGCATCTCGGCGGTCCCTCGCTGCAGCGGCGACCATGGCCGACCCGGTTCGGCTCTCACCTGCTCCGCGAATTAAATGGTTGGAAACGTCTGCGCCACATCAACTAATCCGCTCGCTCCTCCATCCATGGCGGCGCCGAATCCCGAGCCTGTTATGGTTAAGACGGACCGTGCCAAGGGCGCGGAGAAAGGCAGGGGGAACCGGAACCACGTTGTGTTGTTCGTTATTATCCTATCATTGCGCGGATGTAATCTTATTTACGTATGGCACAATCACGCTTTTTCTTTGGAAGTTTCGTGGAGATCGGCGACAGTGTCATTCTGCGGAATCGTAAGACGAAACCCCCCCTACAGGCCTGTCACTTGTGGTATGGTCCGCATGTCTGACGTCTTATCCACCGGCAGCGGAACAAGACGTCATGGAGGAGCAGGAGCCGTTTCGCACCGTCGCGACCCCCAAATGCGATGACCACACGACGGCTGATCAAGCGCATGACAGTCCGCTACGTTGCCGGTTTCCATGAGAAATTCACTGCGAGCCCTTGATTGTTGTCTTCTATCTGAGAAGGCCGACGGAATGACAGTGTGTTACACTGTGAAATACCTCAAAAGTAAGATTGCAGTGTAACAAGAATACATAAGGGTATACTGAGCAATGAATGACGTGATGTGTGACCATACACATTTATGGCATTCGATGCTCCATGGCAAATCTCATTTGAGGGAAGTTATGGAGTCAACGTGAAGTGGATAATAATAAATAAGACAAAATATTCTTTGTGTGGTACAAGCCTTATACAAGCTCATATACAAGCCTACTGGAATAGCAGTAGTCCAATAGCCAGCTGCTAGTAGCCATGCCTGTGCCATGACACATCGCTGAGCTTATTATGTAAGCATTCCAAGGTTTAGGTTGTTTGATCATATGGTGATGACAATCTTAATTGCTAGAATTGCTTGTCCAAATGTAGTTGCTATTATGCCTCAATCTGCCCTGAAACACACACTCGTGCAAACACACACACACACACACACACACACACACATTTATATATATATATATATATATATATATATATATATATATATATATATATATATATATATACACACACACACACACACACACACACACAAACCCACACGATTAAACAAACACCTCGATACTCAGGGTTAAGTTATTGCAGAGGCCCATAATAGAGAGGTATGAGATGAAAACCAGAGACATTGAAGAAAAATAGACAGATAAAGGATTAACAGCGATGTCTCTCTATTTACGTATCCGTGTGTGTGTGTGTGTGTGTGTGTGTGTGTGTGTGTGTTTGTGTGTCCGTGTGTGTGCGTGTGGGGCCTGTTTTAAATGGTTTAAAATTAATATTTTTTTATATTTCTATGCTTTATATAAAGATATATATATATATATATATATATATATAAGCAAGGAAAGTTTATTAGTATTTGCACGGTGTATATAGAGTATACTGTATATAATAGACTAATAAGTGAAATGTTTTTTTCATGATAAATACTTGCCACATACATATAAATTGTGAAGGAAATATGCATAAGCCCAGAGGGTTTATAGGTTCTATACTGCTCTGTAGAAGTCATCACATGCTTCGATTGATTATGGCTTATTCTGCTTATACAGTTTGCTTTCATTGAAATAAAATGTTCCCATTAGACAAGACATTTTATTAAAGCATACTGACAAAGATTATAATATACAGGTACTCCTCACTTAACCACTGAGTTCTGTTCCTAGGACCAGGTCGTTAAGCGAATTGGGCGATAAGCGAGGACCCGTGTTATTTCACGGTCGCTAGTGTACTGAATACTGACAGACTGCGGGAACGAGACTGACAACGGTGATGAGATGAGATCTATACAGTGTATATATAGTGTATATAGTATATATAGTGTATATATATAGTCTAGTATATATAGTATATATAGTATATATAGTGTGTATATAGTGAATATAGTGTATATAGTATATATAGTATATATAGTATATAAAGGGTGAAGCGCGATGAGATGCTTGACGCTGAATGAATGACACAGAATGCCGAAAAAGAAGGTGTTTCTTCACATTACGTAATGATAGGCTCATTTGTGTTACACACAGAGTCTTATGCGTTGCACCACATTTAAACACATCCCATATTTTGGCATTCTCTTTTTCTGTCCAACTACTGCTCAATAAAACATTTTTCTTGCACTAGTTGTCATGCTTTTTCCTCCATTTGGACTCTCCCACTCTTTCACCGTGAATCCTACTACAAATTTGGTACACAGTAACGGGCAAATTCTGACAGTGATGTTATTGTAGACCTTACTCTGGTGCATGTCAATTGTCCTCAGAAGCGTATATATTTATGATGTTTAAAATGATTATAAGACACAAACTAAATAACAGGTGTTATTTTATGACTATTAACTTTCATTATGTTTGAAAAAAAGTTTTAGTATTAACAGAAGACAATTGGAGTAATTAAAGCGCAAAATATTAAACATCCTAAGGACAATTGTCTCTTCTGAGGACAATTGACTCACACCAGAGTAAGTTCTACAAAATAAAAACCCTATAACATCACTGTCAGAATTTATAAACATTCCAGAGATATCAATTTATACAAACCTCCGGAATTATAATTACTGGTAACAATAACCATAAGCAATTACATAATACAAGGAACAGGTATTTATTGTGTATGTGTTTTTAAATATTTTCATTTTCTTGTGTTTTAGGTGTAGCCCATTAAACACAATTTATTTCATTATATATCCTCTATATCCCCTTGAAGGCAAGGCAAGTTTATTTGTATTGCACATTTCAAAAACAAGGCAATTCAATGTGCTTTACATAATACATCAAAAGCATTAAGACAAAGTGCAAAGAAACACATAGAAGGACACATAATGGATATAGAAGAAAAAGGACATAGAATGCAGAAAGTAAAAAAATTGAATACAAGGTACATACATGAATCAAATAAATCTTGTTTTACTCTTTGCTAACAATTATTTCACAGATTTCCTGAATAGCGTCTATTCCCCGTATAGCGCCTATTCCCTGAATAGCGCCTATTCCCCGAATAGTGTTTTACCTTGTTAAGGTGACATCCTAGCCCCGGAGGGCCGGTCTGGAGAGCTTTTCTTTGTTAATAAATATTTTGCCTATTCCCAGAATAGTGTTTTACCCCATCAAGGCGATATCCTAGCCCAGGAGAACCGGTCTGGAGAGCCTCTCCTTAATTGATTTATAGGTTTATGAAATCCATTACTATTGTGTTGATTTACAAAGTACCATAAAAAAAAATATTCCCCAAAATAGATTAGTAATCTTGATTGGAAATCAGGATCACAATATTGACTACAATAATCGTGATTATCATTTCTGCCATAATCATGCATCCCTACTTCACAATGATACCCGCCATTGGTTGCGGCGTAGGAAGCCCCCCCACAGCTGCAACCATCGCCCGATCATAGAATTACACTGTTACCAGGCTGGAACAAATGAACCTCTGCAGTCACAAAACACACCGGAGCAGAGGGACAGAGCACATCCGACCATTGAACTTTAACGAAGGGCCGACTAGCCTGGAACCTGCGTATTGCTGCACCGCAATCGCACCCTCACTAATGAAGTGAATTTTATTTTTGTCATGAGATATACCCCTTTTATCACTTAGGTTTAAGATAGATGTTATCATTTTATCATGTACTATATATTTTTGTTATCTTATATTTTGCACTCCACACAATCTGCAATTTACAGTTAACACACATCACTGCCAGTGCAGTGCTTCATGTTTTACCACAAGAGAGCAGCAAACGCCTATTAAATGAAATGCACGTATCAACAGAAATTGCATCTGACATTTGATTTACCAGACCCCAAATGGCGTGATGCCCCCGCATTACATTTGGATAACGTGAAGAAAGGACTACATTTCTTTTTTTTAGCTGATAACCGTTAATTGAATAACCTGATAACACTGGCCTGTAGTGGTCTTCTTTGCTCCTGTAATGAATGCAATGCACAATAAAAGTAATGCCCAAGTTTCACACGTTCAATCCTGTTATTTAAAGTAACATCATGTGGGGAGCATTCTTTTTCTTATCAAGGCGTGGATGGAGTAGTCTCTATGGTTTACATTGCATGTTAGTATTTTGCAACCTTTTGTATCAAAGGGTCAGTGACAAATCAGTATTCTGACAAAGAGGCCATTGGGGTCAGAGACTCCATACAAAAGCTGCTCCGGATATGGCTTTGATTCAAAAGACCCGCTGGTTAGTACAGCTGTTGAAAAGCTATGTTAGAAAGTCTGTCTGTCTGTCTGTCTGTCTGTCTGCACACATACACTGACCCCTTCCGACCCTTTCATGTCCTTCCCTGGGCACACACTTCACCCTATCAACGCCATTCATTGCACCATATTGTTTGTACTTCTCCATCTCTAACTGTCTCTCTTTTGCTCTCCTTTGACACCCCCCCCCCCCCACACACACACACACACACACAAACCACCACCACCCCGCTCCCCCCCTCCATTCCCAATCCGGCAGCCTTTTTGATTAAAGGACGGCTGGGGGATGTATTTGCTGACTGTGCTGGCCATGCTCTGTGAGTTAGGTGTTAGGTCTGCCATTTCTAAATGACTGTGCCGCGTCCAGTGAATGGAGCCAGTGAGGCGGACACCAATCGCTCCCCAATAAGCGTGATCCCCGCCGACAGAGGCCATGCTAGGACCGGCCCCGAAAGTAATCGGGCAAAAATAAAAGCTGCGTCCAGCAAACGCTGACCCCCATAGAACCCAACACCACGGTGGGATTACTGAAAACTGTGTTTGTATTTGTGTGTGTGTGTGTGTGTGTGTGTGTGTGTGTGTGTGTGTGTGTGTGTGTGTGTGTGTGTGTGTGTGTGTGTGTGTGTGTGTGTGTGCGTGTGTGTGTATTTGGGGTTCTTTGTGGCTTTGCTCCACATTTCTGCATATGCATGCATTCATGCGGAGGTGCCCAGTTTAAACTGTGCATTACAAAATAACTTGCATCAAAGGAAGTCACCTTTCAAGCAAATCGAGCCTCATGCAAAGTTGAGCTATAAGGAAAGACACAAAAAATAACATCGTCCTAATGCTCAGTGTGTTTGCGACCACTCGTGCTCCATTCCCATCGTTGGAAACATGTTCTCCCAGTTACAATCAGAATCATCAGCAATTTTCAAAACTCAACTGCGAATACTTGTCACCCTTGAATTGACCTACACTGCGTATCCCCTTGTGGTGGTCCATCCACCCCGTTCACTTTCCATATGTCCTCCACAGGAGGGTTGCAGCCTATCCCCGCTGACCGTGGGCGTAAGGCCGGGGCACACCCTGCACCTATAGCACATTTTAGAATCTCCACTTAGCCCAACCAGTGTGTCTTTGTAGTTTGCATGTAAATTCCATGCAGACTGATATCTAAAATTCAAACCCAAGCCTTAGGAGCTGCAAGGCAACAGTGCTTCCCAGTTCTCCACCGTCCCGCCCCCATTGTGTGTGTATGTGCCCCGTTGTGCTTACAAATCATGCCTTCATAGGAACATACTAAGCAGGTGGGACACAAAAAACTGGCAAAAACCACCTCAAAGGAGCCCAGTAGTGTCTCTATTCGCAAGCCACCCTAATAATATCCCATAAACAATTGTTTATAGTTAAAAAGTGTTAAGTTTCAATTCTGTTGAAATCAGGTCAGTCTTATTACTAGTTCAATGTTTGACAGTTACTGATATCATGTGGCATTTTTATTTTGTCAGCTATGAAACGCAACTGTTTACGGCGGTTCAACTGAGTAACCCTTTAGCATTGTAGGCCATGTGCAATATGTGATGAATATGTGACTAATCACAAGGCCACGCTCTGGTAGAATGTGGCCTGTATTCACATTATTTGGCTCAGTAGATAACATTTCAGCAGAAATCATGTGTGAAGCAGTGACATTTAGGGAGGGATAACCACCCAGATAAGTGTGTCAGGCAGCCCAGTGAGGAACATTCCAATTGGGGGATAACTCAAAACCTGGTACTGTACAGGCACTCACCGGTTTAATCTCTCCAGTTTAAGTACTGATGAAAGAGAGGGGCCAAGCTTTTCTTCCAGGGGGTTTGCTTGTTCGTGTTCTTCCAAAGCAAAGGGAAAAGGACCCCTCGCTTTCTGAGGTGATTTATACGCTGTCGAAATTGTACCTAAAATGTGTTCTGGGGTGAATATTGAGTAGGGCGCTTATTGAACATTTGTACTTGGTCTTTATGTCACACATAGTCGCTTTCACTTTATTCTGAATGTGATACTGTGTCGGGGATGCAGACTTTGGAACACGGCTTCCATAGTGAGCGTGATGGGAATGTTATTGGCAGAGGGTGCGGAGGGAAGTCGTCGCTACCTTTGGCCCACAGAGAAGAAGAAACAAAAAAACCTGCTTGAGGGGATTTGCTGCTTTGCCTCGGAGAGCACCTCTCGCAGCGAAGCCCAATTTAGTGCATTATGTCGGCTTGCCTGGAACCCTGACAGGAACACCCACGGGGAGAGCAGGGCCAACGTGGCACCGGGCTCCCACCGGCTACCAAAGTTTCTCTCCGCTCGTTTTCCTCCTCCGTCCCTCCATCTCCACGTCCCTCATCCAACCCCTGGGTATCCTCTGTTATCCTCCCTCTGCTCACTCAATGGAGTACATTTTGGACGTTAAAATCTCCCTCAATGGCATTCTGGTGTCATAGATCTGAATTTTAAGTATTGACTTGAGTGGTTTAATCTCCCATCTCTTTATTTTAGTCATTTTCTTGACGCATTTTAACTCCACTGCATACCAATGGAAATATCCTCATCCTCCTCCTCCTCCTCCCTCTTCTTCTTCTTCTTCTTCTTCTTCTTCTTCTTCTTCTTCTTCTGCTTGTTTTCTCGGCATGCAGCTGTGCGGCGAAGGAGGAGGCCAAGCCGCTTCCCAGAGTGTTCCCCACGGGTGTTGACTCAAGCAGCTTCAAACCCAGAGACCTCGTTAGATTCATGCGGCTTCTCCCTCGGACGCGGAGGCTTTATCAAGGCTTTGCGGCCGTTAAAGCCTCACCTGTGCATTTGTAAATCGCTTCGGCCGCCTGGAGGTTTCTCTTTTTTTTAATGTCATAATACTCTCGCCGCACATTGACAAACCACTTAGAGTTGAAAGACTTTCCATCCATCACTGCTACAAGTTAAACCAGTAAAATCAAAACATTATCGACCCGCCCTTCGGACAATGCCGCGTTTTGACACATCTCACGAGAAGGGGTTAATACGGGTGAGCTTTACACCACTCAACGGCCTGTTTACAAGCGACTTGGGGAAAGGTCGCGCGGTGACGGATGGCTTCCTCTTTCCCCCCCGCTGCCAAACCTCGCTCTCTGGTTATCTCTCCTGTGCATTGTGGGGAAGTGCGTGTCGCCGGGAGCTCGTCTAAGAGCGTCCCTCGGCCCGGTGTTCCTGGGGACCTATTGTTATCGTTAATGAAGGAGACTCCCATGTCAAGGACAATGTAGTGATTTATCAGATGAAATAGGTTATTAATAGTAAACAGGTTACTTATCATAATAAATAGGCACGTGATTTAAGAACTTGTTGATTTCTTATTCATTTCAAGATGAATTATACCCCTTTCCCACTGTGCCAAAAACCCAGTAACACACGCTAATAATCGGCATTTGTCATCAGTGGGAAAGATAAAACCCGGGTTTCAGTCCCGGGTCAAATGACCCTGCAATAGACGCTGGTTTTAATCGGCTCCACCTCCGATCGGCTCTGATGTGAACAGGACTCCCGGGTCGACCCGCAAATTTTGGCCCCTTTACCTGCACGATGCGACGTGCGTTGAAGCTCCGGACGCTGGCGCACAAATAGACAGGAATGTCTGTGTTTCATTCCGTCATTTCATATCCCATTTAAAATGCAAAATCAGAAGTTGCTGACATTTGCGCACTCGCGCACTGGCAGCATGAGTATCCGTGCGCGGGTGCACACCGGCAGTCCATGCTGCCGGTGCTCCATTCAAGATTCATGCTGTTTCTACTGTAGTGTTGGGTCGTTCGGGAACGATAGCATTCTTTTGAACAGCTAAATGAAATAATAAAGAATTTACTATTTTGAAACAAATTAAATAATAATTTATTTGCTAATTTATTGAATTGGGTTCGCTTTATCAATTTTCAGGACTTAGATAGTTAGATCTGAACACATTTAAGGACAAATTTAGGCAGAAACTCAGAAAATTCCACAGGGTTCACAACCTTTTAAGCACCGCTGTACAGTCAACAGCGGTGCTGTACAGTCAATGACTGTACAGCAGCTGCTGTAGTGCTTAAAAGTTCATCCCACAGTTCATCCCAAAAGTATTTTTTGACAGAAGATTTTAACTCTTTGAACCCGACACATTTTCTTTCCCAATACACACAGAGACATGCACACACACAGAAGCGTACATTTAACAAAGTCCAGTTTTTGGCCTCTCATATATCACATCACCACGCTTTCTCTCATTTGATGCGGTTACAAAGATTGATTTAAAACGAGAAAAAAAAGGGCAGACAAACATTACGGTTGACCTTTAGAATTTCAACCCAAACTCCGCACGACACCCAGAGTAGAAGGTCAGTGGATGTGTGTGTGTGTGTGTGTGTGTGTGTGTGTGTGTGTGTGTGTGTGTGTGTGTGTGTGTGTGTGTGTGTGTTCGTGTGTGTGTGTGTGTGTGTGTCTGGGTCTACATACCTATGTGATAAAAATACGACAAAGCATTAGCTTTTCCATTAGAATATCCAGAGAAATGACCTTGCGTTTGGTGGTTGTGTTTTGGGATGGCAGTGAGAGCGACGGACGCTGTACTGTCTGGCAAAGGCCAGTGGGTCGTTCCTCATGTGGAACGACCCAGACTCCACACGATGTCGAGTGTGTGTTTCAAATCCAATGCTTCACGCTTAGTTTGGGTTGTTCCAGAATTAAGGATTTTCTGTACATAGGGCATTGGAAATAACTCAGGTGGTGGAATACATACTGTTTTAGAGGAGTTCTACTCCACAGCCTTTTAAAACCCAATATCTCCATGTGTACTCTTCTAGATTTATCCCTCACGCCTGCAGGTGCTATTTATTTTATAAAAGTATTTTTTAAGCAAGTTATATAATCAGTTTGTAGAAAGTGTCAAGTTTTACATTTGAGCCTGCCAACAGCAAGTGGCAGCCAGAAGTGGACCTACAATACTTTTGGTTCAACCAATGCACTGAGAATGGAAATCCAAAATATCAGGTCAGGAGGTTAAACAAGTACATTTACACTTAATACTTGATCGCATTTAATATAAGATTTTTCTTGAGTAGAGACTGTGAATTGTCAATTTTTGTTGCTTCGTATTTACTATCTATAGGTGCTGATGTGCACAAATAAACTGCTGTGCCCATGGTTATTTTTTCCTTATCTTGAAGAAGTGGGCTGGCAAGAGCACAAAGAATGCTTGAAATAAAGTGTCACCTGCTTTCACACACACACACACACACACACACACACACACACACACACACACACACACACACACACACACACACACATACACACGCCACTGACTTAAAGATCACCTCATGCCCAGCTCCTTTCTCCAACATCACCCCACCGGGATTACAGATCACATGTCCTGTCATACAGTAGCTCTGAGCGGAGGCGTGGACAACTCCTTTCTGGTGGACAAGCTGCTGACCGGCTGCCGGCTGCTGGCTGTTGAAAAAAAAAAAAAAAATGTCTCGATAGAAATGGTTCTGACCTGTTGAAATCCAGCGATAGCTACGAAAAACATAAATAGACAAACATGCACAACGCATCATGCTGTGGAAAGACAGCCCAGGGCGCCCCTTGTCCTCTGGGGAAAGAGCATTGTACTGTATAGGCTGTGCATTGTATAGGTTTACTTTCAAGACTTCCACCGTCCTTCCTGTGCGGTGAAACCAATCATGGGGTATTTCGCTAAACTCCTGAGGTCCTGAAAGGAAGGCAGAGCGGCTGGCAGCTGGACTTCAAATAGCTGACCCCTGTTGTGTCCCCCACGAAGTCAAACAGTACAGTGGCCTTTTAGAAGTTATATTTTGAGGTTCTTTTTAATCTTGCTTGTTTTGCTTAAAGAGGACAATGCCGTTAGAAAAACACATCGCATTAAGAATGACCACATGGAAAGGTGGTAGTTTAGAACTGCGCTGGTTTCTGCTTTGCACTCTATTTTTGAGCATCATTCTCTGTAACGCCTGTTGATAGTTGGTAAACATAAAATGACACACAACGAGGAGAAATGGCAATCACACTCATAGATCATGAAGTAATTCCATTCAAATATTAATGAAAATGAAAAATGAGTGCTAGAAGTGACGTATATTAATTGCCATTGCGTCCGAGGCCTCTTCATGAGCCTCTCCTGGGGGCAACATCACGTCACGCAATTTAAATGATCGTTTCTACGCAACACACAGAAAGGATATTATTTGATGGTGCGTTGAATCGGAGGCGATCAACTCTACAATGCAAGTGATCTATATTGTCTATATATTGTCTACATTGTCTATATTGGCCAGAATACTACGGCAATGTCATGTAAAATGATAATAAAAAAACATGCAGGATATTGTGCATTCTTAGTTGCTGTAGAAACATATCGTCATCCACAAATTTGAACAAAACCCTTTAGATCGTTCATCTATGTTATCTTCATCCCCTGTAAACCCGTGCACAGATTCAGGGTCAGAACATTTAACTCCCAAAATATGTAAAACCCTCACAATGTTTAATAAATCATAAAGAGGCTATTTTGAATGGCTCGGATGCCATTTGTAGTGTAAATTAAAAGAAATAAAAAAATGTTTTATGCGCGTCGTGTAACTTCACTTCCAAGCCTTGAACTAGGTGAGTATCTGGCTCTTCCTGGAAGTCCAGACACAACTCTGTGAAATGTTTTGGGGAGTCGGAAGAACGGTCGGCCTCGGCAGGGCTAGACGGGGCTCGTCTTGCATAACACTCAGGGAGTTGTTGTTGAAATGAGAAGTACAGTCCGCCAGGTTAGCGCGTTGTGGGGGGTGAGTGGAAAGAAGAGCCTGTCGCCTAGCAACCGAGCTCCCCTACTGTTCCGGAGAGGGGCCCTCTGCTGGCACGGCCCCGCCCAAATCTGAGCGCCGATACCGGGGTCAACCAAAGGGCCGGGGATCTGGAGGAAGTCGCTGACACGGAGCCAGTCCTCGTTCTTACTTCCGGGAACTGAAAACACACAAAAAAAAACAAAAAACCTAGCGACCAAACAACAAACCTGGAGACGGTCGATCCACAAGGTCGCCCCTAGTCTGAAGAAACCCACCTGGGCGAGAATACAATAACACAAAGATGCGACGGTGCTTTTTGTGTAATATCGGCCTGCTTGTTTTGTCTGGGCTGGAGCTTCCTCTCTAAGTCACACAGAGGTGGTCGCTGCAGGTGGAGCCACCTTCCCTCGGCCTCTCATGTCGTTCGGGCCTGCTAGACCGAACAACCAACCTTCTAATAAATGTGAAAAAAACAATTCACACATTGAAAAGATCTTCCTTGGCCTTTGCTTCTCAGATAATGAGGTTTTTCCTGCAGCACTTTGCGGAAATGAGGAACTCCATTCATCGCTTAGTAATAATAATAGCGGTATGTATTGTATTTTAATTCAAATTACAAACAGGAAAAAAGGTTACTAAGTATTAGTCAAACAACAGTGTGCGCTATGTGTTAAACAGCATGTATGGAAAGGACGGAAGGGTGTGACCGCCGTGCTGGAATGGAGTTTTCCAGATGTTGTGCAAAGGATGTGAGATTGTTCTTATCACGTCCGAGACAATCTCTCCTAAAAAAAAAAAACCTTCCCAGAACAATATCCCTGTGTATATATCCCTCTCATATATACATATATATATATATATATATATACAGTGGTACCTCGACTAACGACTGTAATTGGTTCTATAAGAACGCTCGTATGTTAAAACAGTCTTATGTTCGAAGCAATTTTTCCCATATGAATTATGAAAGGAAAGGAAAGGGTGAAAATAGACAAAATACACAACACAAACACAGTAAATATGAAAAGAAGATGGATAAGCCACGAACTACGTGCCCACACGATGTAGGTTGCCCGCTGACTGACTGCTGACTGACTGCTGACTGGCCGCTGACGCACCAACTGCAAATTTCCACGGTCGTATCTTGGAGCAGTCGGTCGCAGTCGGTCGATACAAATTTTCGCGACTATTGCTACTCGTATCTTGGATTAGTCGTAAATAGGTGCAGTCGTAAGTCGAGTTACCACTGTATATATATATATATATATATATATATATATATATATATGTATATATATATACACAAGATTGCACAAACACTGCAGACTCGCTTTCGCTGTTGATGCTTAATTATGTATGAATAACCAATGCAGTTTCAAGAGCACAAGCCAAACTGTCTTGGCTTGCGCTCCGGTTGTTGTTTCCATCGCCCCTCGCCCGCTGACTCTGTGGGATTCCCACTATCTGGTCCCTTCCTGAACAGTTCTCGATCCCGCTCTCCGGTCATGCTAGGTCCCTGCGCGATGGGAAGCGGGAGGAAGATTCCGTCCTCTCCTCTCGAAAAAGCTGTCTCCCCCGCTTTCGCTCGCCTGAGAGCGCCGTTTCTAATGAGTCAGTGTGACCCGCTTGCCTTTTCCTGTTTGAGGTTGAAGCGTGCTGTTCTTGTGCTGCTCCTCCTGTCAGGATGGTTTTGTTCCACTGACCAGCTGAACTGACTCTCTGAATTAAAAAAAAAAAAACGGGGAGATTGATCCGAGCCCTTCCCGTGTCCTCTCATCTCCCACAGCTATCCAAACACGGAGCCGGCTTCCCATGGAACCCAGCAAGTGCATCTGTATGTCAATCACTAGCAGATGTGCTCTGTTATCGCTGGGTGTTTTGGGGGGAATAAAGGAAAAGAAAGAAAATAAAGTGTGCATCTACAGTGTAGAGATACAATGCAGATATACTGTACAGTATACTACAATAGGTACAATAACCTCAATAGAAACATCTGCTTTTCCCTCCATCTGAGCAGTGAGACGAAACATATGCATTTACACTGTTTAACCCGCACAAACTTTGATTTCTTGTGACGTAAGCTACATCTTGAACTTTTTGTCGCTGTCATTGTTTGTGAAAGCTGCATTGCAGAGCCATCCAACCACATGCAAACACAAGCTTTTGCTACACTTCCAGGCCGATGCTGTCGTGCAGTTTAAAGTTTGCATGTCCTCGCCCAGCGCCAGCCCCTTTATCCAGGCTAAAGGGAAACACCGGACGACTGTTGACCCACAATTCCACCTGTTTCAGCTGTTTTGACCGTTAAGGCCAATCAATGCTATCGTCTCTCTTTCCTGCCGTTGTAAGGTGGCTGTCGCCTCTGGAACAATCCCCAGCCAATGATGCCCCCCCCCCCCCCCCCCCCCCAAGCCAAAGGAAAGGGACGTCTGCAGGGAGGACCCACAATGCTTTGTGATTTCTCCGTGTGCAGCTGCCAGTGAGAAATGGGAACATGTTTGACCTTGCAAATGTTAAAGAGGGAATACATTTTTCAGAGTGGTGACCCTCCGCATGATTCTCTAAGTACTTCTAAAAGGAATCCACATTCCTCAGAGGTTCCCTGCCAGCTCATGGCTTATATCATGGGGAGTTCAGAGAGTTTGCTGCTGGAACGAAGCCATTTTGCCTGAGCCGTCCAGCGGGCTAGAGTTGATAGCATCCTAATGCATGTTCGAGTAGTTGGAAGAATTTTGATTGCTCCCTGGAAATCTTCTCCAAATTCATAAGATTATACAATGTACTAATAGGGCACATTAGCAGAAGGGAAAACAGCGATGTCTAAAACAATTTGTCGATACCTTCCATTTGCTGCAATGTTTTCAGGCAGAGTCCTCTTTCTGCTCATGTGTTCCCTGTTGTAATGCATGCATTTGGCAGGCACCCATGACGTTTGTTTTGGAAAACACTGAAAAGCACTACCCTTAAATGGCTACGCCTTACTCCACAACAAACAAAAATAGACCAATATACAGTAACATAGGGATATTTTGTTTATTTATTTTTTTTAAACATTTTTTTTCCCATACGTTTTATTCAATTCACCACAACAATGTTAGGAATCGAATGGATTTTCTTTGAGTACAGATGCATAGAAATCTAGCTTTGGCAACACGATGAAAATAAGAATAGGAGGAGCAATCAATACACGCCGTCAATTTAAATGTAGTTTGCAGCTAAGTGATCCAGCCCGGGTGTCCCATCATGCTTCCTTCACGTACATCCGCACCGCAACGACGTCTCCCATCGTGCATTTCTGAAAGGAGAGAGCAGGTGAGGGAGGTCAGAGGAGAACGGGAGGCGGGTGGAGGAGTGAGGAGGCGAGGGAGGTCAGAGGAGAACGGGAGGCGGGTGGAGGAGTGAGGAGGCGAGGGAGGTCAGAGGAGAACGGGGGGGGGGGGGGGTGGAGGAGTGAGGAGGCGAGGGAGGTCAGAGGAGAACGGGAGGCGGGTGGAGGAGTGAGGAGGGAGGTCAGAGGAGAATGGGGGGGGGTGGAGGAGTGAGGAGGCGAGGGGAGATGGGGAGAATTGGTGTTGGTGTGTGGAATCACTGATGGTGTGCCATAGCAGAATTGCAAATTCAATCCCAAATCATATTTGAAATTAAAGGAGACATTGACGTTTTTGGAAATTGCTGAATATTGCATAAAAGTGTGTACACGTTTTTTGGTTGTTTTTTTTTGAGTGAATTAAATTAGAAAGAAAAAATCGAATCAAATCTTACCGCTATCAATTTCCCATCTGTTATTTCCCTCTCAATGTGTGTTTCTTTGCCATCCCAGCTCTGTGTCTGCACAAGTTTTCCGTTCTCCAGGGTCACCACGGTCTATGGAGGGCGGGGAGGAGAGAGACAAGTGGTTAATTCCAGCGTGACCGACCGACCAACCTCGGGTCACATCTCACGGCGTTCGCCCCCCCCCCCCCCCAAAAAAAAACCCCACCGTTGTTTTCCTGTCGTCCGCCGTCGTCTCGTCGAAGGGCTCGTTGAGCTTGAACTTAATTTCGGTTGTCTTGAAGGTGCTCTGAGACCTCATGCAAATAATCCCCTGATCGTCCACGGTCACTACCAGGTTGGGCTTGGTCCGGTTGCCCACCTGCCTGGTGGCGAAGCCCACACCTGCAGAGCGGGACGGGGGGGGGAAGTGTAGTTATGCGTCAATAAATGAAACATTTCTGAATAGGCAAACTATTTAAAGTGCTGTCATTTTTGCAGCCAGCCAGTATTTCGGAAAAAAAAAAAAAATGTTTTCTTAATAATAAGAATTAAAATTAAAAAAAAAAAAAAAAAAAAAAAGACATCCTGCCCTACCGATGGCTTTCATGTAGTCATCAAAGTTCTCGCTGGAGATCATCTTCCACGTCCCAACAAACTTCTCAACCATCGTGTCCGTGTTCGTCCGCCTCTCCGCGTCCAATTGATCTGAATCGGAACTCAACTTTGAGCTGCGAGCCAGAGCCGCTCCCTTTAAAAAGGGACCCCCGCTGCCAGGCGCGGGGCGAGCCGGCCAATCACCGCGCGCCACGTCACGACATCCCCTGTTTCCACAATTTCATACTGAATCGAAATGAGTGATAAGGGGATTTTTTTTTTCTCTTTTGGAAGAAGCACATCCGAGCTGTGCCAGATTACATTTAGGCCGACTGTGTCAAAGGTTGATGCTGGGATAATGTGCTCCCAATTACTAGAATGATCCATATTATTCACAAAAAGAGGACGCACAACTGTAGTATAGCTACTCGTTCTATTCTTATACTTCGAAAAACCCAATACTGGCTGCAGTATCATGCTAAAATATACAATATCCAAATCATTATTCACATTTTCATCATTTCATGTGAGAAAAGCGCAGGTTAAGCCAGAATACGTCAATTAACTCACACAGAATCAGGATTTTTCATAAAGTTATTTTATTATAAACAGAGAACATAGACACAACGACAAACACAGGAATATATGACACAAGTGTTATTTATTTGGTGTGGATTTTGCCTGTGGGTCCTTGGCGATGCAGCGTGACTGAAAGGCAGTCAGCATCTCTCTCCCGGTCAGCTTTGAGCCCTTCATCACCAGCCTATCTCCGTCTACTGTGGCAGGGACACAAAATAAAAAAATGCATGTTTTTTCCCGTTTTTTTTTAACTGATCTCCCCCTTGATCATTTGGGATAATCAAGAGGACATTTGGTATCAAAGGTTTCTCAGCATTTTACATGATAATATTGACTTTCAATTAGACTCAATTTAAAATAGCACAAACTGATATTTTGATCATTGTCAGCAATAACTAATACAAGTATACTTTTAACCAGTGAAAGTATTTGAAAGTGTTTTGTTTATGCACTGAGGCATAATCATCATCAACTAGGCTCATTCTGGGAAGTGAAATTGTGGAGTCAACACGCTGTGACGACTCACACACGGCAAGAACTGATGACTACACGAGCAAAATATGAGCACAAAGACAACCGGGTGGAAAGTCAACTGTGAACTAGAGTGCAGTAGTACACAAATAGCTACTACCACACTCTGCACCTTTGATACTGTGACTGACTCTTGTGGTTTTACTGGCTTCTTCCCAAAAAACAAGCGATTCGGTACGCGAGTGGTCATTAATGTGTCGTAATACCACCAGATATTTCACCTCAGCATAAAAATGACAAGTTCAATTCATCTGAACTGTTGAGACAGTCCACTGCTTGGAGGAGGACGTCCTGGCATTTTGGTAGGGTAGCCACATCTTCATCAGCTTCTCCAATAAAAAAAAAAGGAAAACTACAGTCTTTTTCGACCCAAGCCTTATTTTTTGATCATTTGGAGTCAACCCTAGTAATTGGAGACAGAATATTTGAAATGGATCCAGTATTGTGACCGATAAGTAAATTGGTGGTTATTTGCTGCTTTCTCTGAGATTTATTTACATCTCCTCACATCCTCATTAGTCTAGAATATATGCAAATGGCCACAGATGTTACAAAATGTACCACCCCAACAATTATTTTGGCGTGCTCATATTTCACGGCATCTTCTTGGGGCCAGGTGATACTTACTAAACGTGACGTCCACTATGGGTTCAGACTTGTCGTGTTTGACTATGGTCAACACCTCGCACTTCATGTTGGTGGCTCTGGCCTTCTCTGAGCCCACTAAGACAAGGAACTCCCTGTGGTGCAAGAGAAGAGCACATATGATAACACACCGACGGGTATTAATATACATTGGAAAGTGGGAAAATATCGAACGCAAGCGTCGGATATTTGTAACTTAAGAAAATGTATGATCTAGCCACCTGTGTTCTGCCAACTATAAATATCCATACTGTAAAATCAGGTGGTATAGACCCTTTTTATGGCAGACATTTGACTTGTATGAATGGTAATATACAACTGAAATGAATAACATTAACTGTGGGTCTGTTTCATATATCAAAATGAAAGGAACCTGAATGAACGTTATGAACACTAGCTGCGTTCAACCAGCCATACACCTCGAAGGGTCTGCTCTGAAAACTGTCCCATAGACTCAACGTTGACATTTACACGACGGATGCTTTAATAGCTTCTTCAATCGACAAATTAAGCACTGGGATTGAGATAGTGGGGGTGGTGAAGTGAGACGAACTTCGAATATCGTCTTGAAACACATTTCATTCCATTAAGCCACCCATCTATTACACACCCATCATAACATCTATTACACACCCATCATAACATCTATTACACACCCATCATAACATCTATTACACACCCATCAACCTATCTCGAGTCTGCCTTCGTCCTACTTTTAGTTTTTTTGGAAAGCTCTTCGGGGCATGCTTGTTTCATTTTTCCAAGCGCTCTGTGAACATAAATCGTACGCAGTGGGCTACATAATAATAATAATAATAATAATAATAATAATATCAACTACTTAAGCGTAACAAAAAAATCGTATGAAAGTGCCAGTCCACACCCATCGGG
>NC_137193.1:21755957-21758457 GCF_960531495.2 Zeus faber
GCAGATAGCACATTACTTAATCGTCCATTTTCTATCTTTACAACTGTGATATAAGCTATGGTATTTGAGATGTAAATGAAGTTCACCCCAGCTGACAGCTTAAGTCTCCCTCTCTTTCTGGAATCCCCCACCTCCCCATCCCTCTCTTTCTCCATCTACCATCTTGTGGATTGGTCCCTCTCCTCAGCATCTCGGTGGCCCCTCATACGTATTTACAGTGGAGATTGGGGTCAGACGACTGGCTGCGTGCATGTGCCTAAGCCCCCTGGATATTCTCTGTCATACACATGCACATGCATAAACAGCATTGTTCTCACTGACACTGAAAAACACAAGGGGCTGATTCCCCCCGGTCTGCAGAAGGCATGGATGCTTTGAAACGCACACACACGCACGCACGCATGCACACACACACACACACACACACACACACACACACACACACACACACACACACACACACACACATGCACACACGCACATAAGGATGAACGGATGGATGCACCCGTCAGGAACTACGTAACTGTATAAACACACACACACACAGAGGAGTACACCCACCCACACGTACACATAGACACTCTTTTTTTCTTGGTGTTTACAAGGCCACAAAAATGAATCTATTGTCTATTGACCTGACTGCATAACTAGAATCAGATAAATATTAAGCACTTTCCAACCTCCTTGTTTTCCTTCTTCCTCATACCATTCATTTGGGCTCTCTCACACATCCCTCTTCTCGCTCTCTCGCACCTTCCCTCCTTTCATTCATTCTCACTCCATGTCTTATTATATCTCAGTAGAAAAGCCAGAAGATTCATCCCCGCCGCCGGTGTTGATGCATGAAGTTGCTAAAAACGAATCCTCTTCCCCGCAGCAGCCGGGCTTTTACATTAACATCTGACATTTGCTTGAGCGGACACAACAATCTCCGCATTGTCCCTGCCTCACGTTGGCTTCCCTCTCTGGCCACAGTACTTTCTCTGTGTCGCGCCGTATAGTTTGATCAGGACAACTTAGATTGACTCAATGTAGTTCCTTCATCCTCTTCATAAATAAACACTGCAAACAGTAAAGCCACAAAGCCCTTATTTAGTGAGGTGGTGGGTTATCATTTTTGAGGTTATTATACGGAACCTCGTGATGCATGTCAGATTCGACACGCTTCGTAGATTGTTCAGGGCCATGTAATCACGTGTTGGACTTTCAGACGTTTTCTTTGCCATCCACTTGTTGCTGTCTCTTAGTCTCTTTTTTTTGTTCAGCTGCGTTAGTGGATAACTGGAGGTCTACGTCAAAATATCCCAGCTGGATGGGTCGATAGTAATAGATTTCTGTCCCTCGGCGCAGAATAGAAATGCTAAATGCAGAATGCGCTGGGACAAATGCCCGTGATAATTTTAACTCCACAACATTTGTGGGATCCTACCGCTGGCATTTGGACTGAGCCGCCGATGGCTGCTCGCAGCTGTCGCAGCAGGAAAGAATAACAGAGAGCAAAAGGCAGAGCAAGAGAGGGAGAGCCGAACAGAAAATGGGAGAGAGAGAGAGAGAGAGAGAGAGGGAGAGAGAGAAAATATCTTGGAAAAGGGGCAGAGATTTGGGGAGGGAAGGGGAGGAGAAATAGGCTAAGAAGCAAGTCAACGACACCAGATTTGACCAAGTTCAACTAACAGTGCGATTTAGTGAAACGTTTGAATTGGCACGACCTTTTGTTCATCAGCTTTCTGAGTGACGGGAACACACACGAGCTTTCCAAACATTTTCCCGTTCAGCCGGGAGAGTAGGGGAACAGCGTAGTGATTCAGGTGTCTGGGTCTCCTCCCAAGGGCCCTGTTCTGACGCGTACTTTAACTGCTCCTGAAATATCTATTACCAACAAGTAATAGCTTTACCTCTTTCTCCCTGGCAGAAGTGGTACATCAGCCACCGTACCAATGAAACCCATAGGAGCACTCAGCACTCCCAACTACAAGGGAAATATAACGACCAAGTCCATTTCGTGTTTGCATATGATCCCATTTCCATTTTAATGAATGTTTCAGGAATTTAGGAGGAGCAATCAGTAATAAGTTTGCTCGTTGTGCCAATCTGTCGATCGAGTGCCCATTCAACTGTTTTCCTGTTGTATTTCTAGGATATGGTAACACCGTGTGGTAATATGGATTTGCATAGAGTGATTTGCAAAGGCGGAACTGTGCATTCAGGGAGAGTCAAGTGTGTATAAAGAACAGCTGTTCTTAACAAACAGTTATGCGTAAAGTCTCAATAGTTCATTTGGACAGATAGAAAATACAAGGTGGCTCTGGGTAGATTTTGCATGGACATGATCTCTGACTCTTCAGCAGGAAAAGAAGAGTTTCATCACAGGCTCTCAAGATGTCATTTAGCAGGCTTCACCCATTTCACACTCACTTAGACCTTAACAAGCCAGAACCCCCATCCCCGTCATTGGTAGGCAAACAGCGCAATGTTTGGCTCCACACCTAGCAATTTGCAA
>NC_137193.1:21763457-21770957 GCF_960531495.2 Zeus faber
AGCCGGTGGAGGCGAGTGGAGAAGAGTTGAAATATAAACAGGGACCAGAATGCAGTGAGGGGGTGAGACGATGTTCATTGGCAAATAGAAGTGGTACTTTTGAGTGTCAAAACAAGTCCCAATCAAATGTGTTCAAATTCTCATTTTATTCTATTTGTAATGATTTGATCGGTACGGTCCTCGGTGTAGATGTCTAGGAATGTCTTTGCTCAGAGTCTCTGATGTATGGCTGTGCTGTAATCCTCAGCAGACGGCCGTAGACCATGACACATTGATGGTTTGGCCAAAAGGAAAAGCCTCAGAGGAACCCAGGGTCGACATCGGTTCACCACCAGAGTTGTACAAACATAGAAGGCATAAAACGTTGTATTGAGTATTAGTGTATGCGCATATGTGTGTGGTAACCCATAGTACAAGCTAAACACAAAGCCACACAACATGACGAAATGTGATAATGGGATGGGTTGAACATAGAGGTGATCGGATTAGGAACATCTGTCAGGGCCAAAAGTGCTGAGTAAGTTACTTTATATGAAAGCTTTGGATAAAATACAGCCAAACAGAACCATCGAAACATGTATATATCCTCCTCACCTGTAATCGTTAACATACAACATACAATATATTTCCCATATTCATGCCTGGAAGAATCTTGTTTGCGATTTCAGACACCCCTAAAGTGGAACATACCATTACCACTGCTGAGTTTCGAGGTCCGCCGAGCAGCTCCACAGCGGAGGGTGCGATGCGCTGCGCAGCAATCCTTTTTGCAAATAAAAATAGTGTTTCTTTTGTAGATTTATTTGTTTTACTCCGTGTTCTAATTAAATGAAACAAAAAAAAAAGCCCTGTGTGTAACCATGCGTAATGGGGACACTTTCTCAGTTACTGTCTTACCCCCCCCCCGCCTTCACCCCGCACTCCGATTACAACATTTATAAGACAAGAAGGAGAGAAAAGCCGGAGATTAATGCGATTGAAGCCATTAGTACTGTTTGTGCATTGTGTTTGTGTGTTTGTGTGTTTGTGTGCAATCGTGTGTGTGTGTGTGTGTGTGTGTGTTTGTGTGCAACCGTGTGTGTGTGTGTGTGTGTGTGTGCGCGGGCGCGCATTTTATTTCCGTCTCCGTGTTCGTTTGACATCCCTGTGTCATCCTGGGAATTCACGGTTTCAACTCATCTTTAATCTCCCTCTCAGAGATCCCCCCTCCCTCTCTCCCCCCTTCTCCCTCTCTCTCTCTCTCTCTCTCTTTCACTCATTTTCTATTCTGTGTGCTCATTAAATAAGCTGGTTTCGTGCCAGGGCCGAATGTTTGTAAATATGCTTCACGATCCAGAGCAACACAAAGGCCGTCTTGAAGGAAACAAAAGCGTGAAAAAAGGGAATCGAGCCATAAGGGCGGGATGGCAAGACAGACTGAGAGAGTTGGAGGGGGGGAGAGAGAGAGGGAGGGGGGAGGGGAACAGAGCTAACAGAGAATGAGGATGAATGGGTGAGGGAGCCACTGGTTGAATGCGGAAATATTTGTGGAGAAAGGACATTTGTAAGGATGGTAAGAGAACAAAGGGCTGATTATGGAGGTGAGTGAGGGACCTGGCGGCCTCCTGATTTAAGCCTTTTCTTTTTTTTTGGATAAACGGGAAAGAAAACATGCAAGGACGTGCAGGCTCAAATTTCCAGCTGTGAGGTTGGCAGTTTGGTGCATATGTTGTCAAAGAAATTAAATTCTGTTCCGAGCGTTCTGTCATCAGAATTTGACATTTCGTGCCAGTGCGTGTGAATGGATTAAACACCACGCTTCACACTTTTAGTTTGTTTATTTTCAGACACGCTGTTTCACAGTGAATATATACTGTATATAGTGTATGACTTCAATATATTATATATATGTCACATAGTCCAGCTCAGGTGGAAATGCAGACGCCTCAACTTTTCAAATCGAATCTGAACCTCAAGATGAGAGGCAGGGAGGGGAAGAGAGGGGAGGTTGGTTGGAAAAAGGCCCCGGCACAGCGGAGGGGCCAGCTGCTCTGTGCCTTCCAGCGCTTTCAACTCCCAACATTCTTTGGAGCGAGGTAAGCGCGGGATGGAAAGAAAAACAATAAAAAAAAACCTTTAAAAAAAAAACGCCCTCTAAGAGCGGCTAAGAGTTTCAAAGCTTTTGAAGCGTACTCTTCGGGGGCCAAGACGGAAAGTTTGGATTCTGTTTAGCAAGGAGCCATTTCAAGGAATGTCCCCGGGATCGAGCCGGTGGAGTGTGAGAATGGAAAGTTTGGAGAGGGGCGGAGGATGTGGAGGGAGAGGGAAAGGAAGAGGGATCCTGAGGCGTGAGCCAATGAGAAGTCGCAGACGGGCCAGGAAGTGACAGCGGGAAATCCCAGTCGTAATCAAACCTCCTTCGTGACGGCCGGCGGAGTCATAACACGCCAGAGTTCCTTAGCACTCGGGGGGGGCTTGTCCAAGCGAAACGTGTTGTCCCTCAGTCCTCTTTCGCTAATCTTGACGCGCCCCTGTTTAGTCGGATGAGCCTCTGAAAAGCCACAGAATGACTTTGATACGTCGTCGACGCTGACGTAATAAACGGTCCCGCGAGAAAATTGGGACCCATTGGAAGCACAGATTGAATTCAAGCTTTTTGAGGTGCGGTGGTTTCCCCGCCTTCCCGCCTCATTTACGACACAAAGAAGCGCATTCAAAGCTTATTTTTCTTCACTTCCTCTCCAACGTGACCTTCGTACAGTAAGCTTGCCCTGAATCGGCGTCTATAAAGACAACCATATTGTTTTTATTGTAGTGTTACAGAAGCTAGCTGCTGCTGCACTGTGGCGCTTTGCTTCAAATATTAATGCGGAAAACAGAAATTGCTAACACTTTATATTAAGGTGCTTGTAAAGCATTAGTTAATAAGCTCCTCATTGGATGCTTATTGATATTATGGTGTTAATAAGACTATATAAGTGTTAATGACAGCATTTATTAGAAGTTAACTATGCACTTATTAACAGCTAACTATTCAGGTAACCGTTAACTATGCTTCAATTATGTGTTATAAGACTATATGTGACCTAACACAGCAAAAGCCGCCATCTCCCGCATTTCTAAAATGGCCAGGAGCAGCTAAATAAGTTGAAAAAACCTTTCTTGAAGGAAAATGAGAATTTTCCAGATTCGTGTTCCTTTGTGGCGTTTTTTTTATCTCTCAACATATTTGGAAAACCAAGTTTGATTTATAAATAGTCGAAAAATGTGGAGTTAAATATTCCGTGGCATTAAATATTCCCATTAGATTACATGGGGAAACGCAGTTCACTTACGAGACGCAGAACTGCGCTAAATATCGCTGGTTTCCCTTAGACCGAGAGTCCAGGTGAAGATCATTCCTCCATATTCCATGTGATGTGAAGTCACAATGTGAAACCGTTTTGTTAGAATTCAACCTTTAAATCGTACTAGTCTTACACACACATAACACTCTTACACACATAAGTGTTAATAATAGCATTTAGTAGAAGTTAACTATGTATTAACAGTTAACTATGCACTTATTAACAGCTAACTATGCTGTAATTATATGTAATAAGACTATATAAGTGTTAATAATTTAACTGTGCACTTATTAACAGCTAAATATGCTTTTTGCAGCTACCAGATCAAAAGCTTATTGACCTTAATAAGGCACTGTTCTCGCTTTTGATCTGGTAGCTGCAAAAAGCATAGTTAACTGGTAATAAATGCTATTTTTAACACTTATATAGTCTTATAACCACAATAATTAAAAGCATAGTTAACTGCTAAAAAATGCTATTCTCAACACTTGCATAGTCTTAACACAATAATCTTCTTATATTTATAGTTAACTAATCTTATAAGGGCCTTATTAACTTTTAATTAACACTTATTACAAGCACCTTAATGCAAAGCCAGGAAATCTTGCTCTCTGTAAAAATAGGCCTTTTACAAGCCTTTCTTTGACAGAGTGACTACAGTATGATTCCTATTCAGGATCGACACAGGATGTGGGTGTCCAACAACAACCACCAACCCAGTAAAGACCGCTCGCTACGCTGTGCAGCAGTTGTCTATCTTTCCTGTTCCTTGCGATGGCACACACACAGATGAACAAAGCACATGAAAAGCCTGACTCAGAACGACAAACGAGGTTTGGGGTTTTTAACTCAGTGTTTTCAAGCACGTTGTAAAGCTTATTTCAGGCCGCTTGATGCCTCATAAAAATATGAAGCTGGTGACAGCTCACAACCTCTGAGATTCTGCGGCTCTACGTCTGTAGATGGTATCGTCTCCAGTGTGTTTGTTTCTTACTAATTTGGTGGAACAGGAAGTCTCTCTCTACTTCCTACGCTCTCTATGCAGCCGAGAGCGAGGCCTCTAAGAAATGCATGACCATCGATTGGTCGTGGATTGGACATTTTATTTTGATTTGGTCTTTTTTATTCTATTTATTCGACACACGTATGCTTATCTTCACCTGCAAAATTAAATACGCATGCACACGCGCACACCTACACACACACACACACACACACACACACACACACACACACACACACACATAACAGACTCACAGAACTACCTGGCCATAAACACCTGGAAAGACTATTCTGCACAGTCACGCACAAACACACACACACAGACAGACAGACACACACACACACACACACACACACACACACACACACACACACACACGCACACACACACACACAGATCAGTGAGGGCACTCTGCCTCCTCAGTAAGTAATCATTCAGACGGCGTAACCTTGCCCACTAATTAAGCGTGGCGGCCATGAAAGCAGCAATACTAATGACTCGGCATCAGCTGCTACACTCACACACACACACACACACACACACACACACATTCTCTCTCTCTTTCTCTCTCTCTCACACACACACACACACACACACACACACACACACTACATTGCATGTCTGTTTCAAGTGCTTGCATCCAGGTGTTCATAAACTGCATAGCCCTGGACTGGAATAAACAAAACAGGAAATGTGTGTGCGTGTGTGTGTGTGTGTGTGTGTGTGTGTGTGTGTGTGTGTGTGTGTGTGTGTGTGTGTGTGTGTGTGTGTGTGTGTGTGTGAGAGAGAGAGAGAGCGAGAGCGAGAGAGAGAGCGATTTTACCATACATACGGTATCAGCATGTGATAATATTATACGAAGACATTACCCAAAACCTTAGGGCTGCCCCCAAATAATGGACCAAACGTTAGTCGAGGAGAAGAGTCTTAGTCAACCGAGTTTTTCATTGGTCGTTTGGTCGAAGGAAAAAGAAAAATACATTCAGGAGCTGCGCTTTGTGAAAATTTATCTGAAAAGCTATAGTATATGGCTGGACCCCTGTATGAAACGCGAGAGGGCTTTTAATTTGAGACAAACAAAAATAAATGTTCAGTCTCTTGCTGGTTGTTCCGACACATTCAGAAGAATAATTACAGCTCCGAGCACCGGGGGGCTGGAGACTGGAGGACTGGGAAGCGGCGATGTCCAGGCGGAGAGATGCTGTAAAGCCAGCGGCTGTCCGGTCGGTATCCCGGGCAGGGACGGGGAAGGCGCAGCAAGTAACCAAGTCCGCGGACCCGGTAAACACACCAGAAGAGGGGTCCCTAACTCAAACCATTTTCTGCTGCCCCAAAAACATAAATTTAAATAATTAAAGTAATATAAACGTGCAACGATTAGTGGACTTGAACTGACGACTAATAGTCGACTGGGAAAATCTTTAGTCAGGGGCATCCCTACATTTTTTTACATGTGATGATGAATATTTCAGCAGAAATCGTGAAATGTATTGTGCGACGTGTGATAATAAATGTTTCCATATGGCTTATGAATCTTCTATATTGTCAATAAACACACTTTTTGATTGGATTTGGACATCAATCCCATCGGTAATCGAACCGGTAAACCCCATTCACATCTTGTTTTGTCATTTTCTTTATTTATTCTTCCCCATGAAGGCCAGCGCTGCTCCAAAACCTTCACATCCCATTTCTTCTTTTTAAAAAACACAACCTCGGCGCTCCGAGCGCAACTGCACTTCTCCCCGCGCTGTCATTTCACATCCGCTGGAGCTGGGAAGGTAAAAGCGCCTGGCTCTCGCATCTGTTTCGGCAGAACACGACCGCCAGGGCTTCACCGACATGACACTTCCAGCCAAGCGTGCTCACCCGCCGTCAACAGGAATCTGCACAACGCTGCACAGATTACAGGGCGGTGTGCGCGGGGTGGTATGCCGGCTTGAAAAAATAATCTGTTTCCGTTTTTTCATAAGGTTTGTGCTTTTCTATCCTCTTCCCAAATACGGACATGGCGCCTTCAGTAATGAGCTAACTCTGATGTGGCATGTGGGATAACATGGAATGCTGCAAAAGAATAATTACAGATTTTGCCGGTAATTAACGGGCGCGTTTCATGGGTGCGTGCCGCGCAGTGCTTGTAAATTAAATATATACTTTAAAGGTTCGCTCTGTTATGGTTAAGTTATTGTGTTGGTGTTTCTGATAAATTCACAAAATGTTCAGTCCCCTTGCTGGTTGTTCCGACACATTCAAAATAGGCATGTTCCTAACGACTAATTTCCCTGACGTTTAAACCGAAGTTTAATCTTAGACGAGTCTACAAGTCCCCCAAAAACATGGCGTACATTATAAGAGGCATTTGAAACTGTTAATCACATTCTTCAATAACCAAATCGTATTTTAAATTTCCCGATGGACCGGGCGGAGACTGGCCGGAGAGGCATTTGCGGGCCCGGGGAGTGTAGAGGTCGGGGCGGAGGGGCGTCCGAGCCCCGGGAATCTGCATACGTCAACAGGAATCTGCACAGATTACGGGCGCTGCGTGCGGGGTGGTATGCCGGCTTGGAAAAAGAATCTGTTTCCGTATTTTCATATGGTTTGTGCTTTTTTATCCTCCTCCCAAAAATGGAAATGGAAATTAAAAGACAAATGCACACTGACCACACTTTTGATTTGGTGCCATTTTGAAAAAAATATAAATAAAAATTATAAATGTATATATAAATAAAGCTTTAATTACTTCTCTTGCGAGTGAATTTGTTCTCCACTTGTGCAGCTTATTTCCTCTTTTGGTTTTGTGTTGCAGAAAGTTCCTAAATACTCAATGGTGTGCCAGTTGTATTGTCTTCTGAGCCACTTAGCAGGTGATAAATTGTGTGTATAGTGTAACGGCATCGATTTTTGCTTTTCTCAATGTGAGGTAGGGTATTGACCGTCTCAGTAACTCAATTACGCAGACAGTAGCGCAGAAGGGCGTTGTGTGTTTACCTGTGTGTGTGCGTGTGTGTGTGTGTCAGTGTTGAATATGAGTGCATCATGTATGTGTTTTTATCATGGGAGTCAATATTTCAAATGTCTGTCTGTCCTTCACTGTGTTTCACAACACAGTAGAAACCTACTGCGCAAGTCTGTGCAAATTAGGGGAATATTCATTAATGTGTCTATATGTTT
>NC_137193.1:21775957-21778457 GCF_960531495.2 Zeus faber
GGACCACCCTGAGGCCAGACTGCCCCGCCAACTGTGCCCAAAATCCTGTACTACATGCTACATACTACATTACATTATATGCACACTACCCTCCAGTGAAGTTGAGTTTATTGGTAAAAAGAATGATGGCTTTTCAGACATACTGCACCCTCATATACTGTGACCTCCTGATAGAGATACTTAAACGGTAGTGTCCGCCACTTTCAATTGTCTGTGATTTTCCTAAAAGTAGCTTTATCACAATGCCTGGTAGTATATGCTTTGAAGCATAGTGTCCAGTGTTTGACGATATCTCACTGGATGTAGTCACTCTGGTCATTTTTGAGACTATTTGCCAAAAGCACATTCTAACCTGGCCTACCACGCTGGTATGTGATTTTGGGCGCAGCACACATCTGGGAAGGGGCAGGAGCGAGGCAGGAGGAGACCTGAATATGGAATCATGCGCCTAGTTTGTGCAGAATGACAATGCATTGTGCATTTTGTGAATTCACACGTGCACCCAGAGAAACGATGACATGAAAATTGCAAAAGCCTGCGGCTGCATGTATAGCCATTCGGCTGCCGCGACGTTGTTTTCACTCAAGCCCATGAGCCAAGTGCGAGATTTAAATGAGGACTTGTGCTGAGCCACAAGTGTCACAACTTGTTACTGTGGCTGAGAATCACCAGGATAATAACTCAGATCGCTGTATCATTCTGTCCGTAGCCTCAGCCTGTGAGAGTTTATACAAGGGCTGCTATTTCCAAACAATGGGGTGAAGGTTCAGTTTATTTCCCAGCTTCTTATATTCCTCTCGCCTCTTCTGGGAATTTGTGGGGAGCAGCGTGAGGACAGACCAAGGGAACTGCCCTGGAAAAAAGTTGGTCTCCCAGGGCACGTTTTCAAGATGCAACCTTGTCTTTTGGACTGTGTAGTCGTTTGTATGTGTGTGTGTACGTGTGTGTGTGTGTGTGTGTGTGTGTGTGAGTGTGTACGTGTGTGCGTGACGCGTGTGTGTGAATTCCAATGATTCCACATGGAATTCCCACTCTCGTAAGCTATATCCCTTGAGAAGTGGTGTGTGTGGGATTGTGGATTTGTTGTGTGTAAGTGTGTGTGCATTTTGCACACATTTACAATCCAATATACTCTTTAACCTTGAAAGGACTTCCTGTCCATGAGTTCAGGAATATGGAGGGGCACTGGATATCTGCTGTTTGGTGTGGGTGCATGTATGTGGTGTTGATAGAAAGGGTATAAACCAGGGCCTAGGAATACATCTATCACCCTCGAGCTATAAGTTCAGGGACAGTCCCTGAGAGAAAACAAAGGATGCACTGCAGAAATGAGGAGAAAATAGGCGACAGTGCAAAAGCCCAGGATCCAATTAATCACACAGTAATGTTTCTGTGTGTTTGTGTGTGCGTATGCCTTTTTCTTATTAAAGGCATTTGTCTCCCTGCCAAATCGAGGGAGAACAGCACTCTTATTGAGAATTCGAAGGAATCATACCCAACAAATTTGTCTTCGGAAGTAAAGAGATTGCACATGTCATTTTTGTGCCTAAGCGGCTTATGGAGAAATCTGCAATCTCTTTTCTGGCTGCTGTGTGTTGTCACCATTCAAGCCTTTCTCAGAAGATAAAGTTCTGCTCATTGTTGCGTCAGCTAAATTAAATCGGTTGCTTGTGCGTTCATCACTATAATATGACGCAGTCGCACAACGCAATCCAAACCACAGACGATATCATCGGTTGCACTCACCAGAAACATTCCAAACACTTGTGTTTCCTCCTCCAAGAGGAGGGCGAGCTCAGTTACAACATTCCCTAATGCTGACAACGTTTCTAACGCTGGCGGAAATTCCAAACTTTATCAGTGATTCAAAGGTTTTTGCTACCTGGTTAACATCATTTTGTCATTTGTATTTGCGTGGCTGTGTTCCTCAAGATATGCTTAGAGGGTAGCTCCTAATAAATATGACATAACGCTTTATCAATGTGAGCAGGGGTGAGGGGTGAGTGCAGCTTATAGAGTGTGTGTTAAGTGTTCAGGGCTTCACTAATGGCTTCAATACAGTAATTGGTCTGGACCTGTAAGCTAATTGACACTGGTAATGGCTCTTGGTTTGTGAAGGGGCGGCTTAGACAGATGTTGTGTACAGCAGCGTAGACTAGGGTTTGGTGCCAGTGAAGGACGCTCTGTTTGCTCTCAGGTTGGGACATGGCCACATTTTTTCTTCGGGGTTCATAGAAGACTCTCTCGTAGAAGCGTCTTTGCCTGGCCACAACCTCTTTTTTTCCTCCCCTGATGAATCGTCCATCATCTTTCATTTGGGCTGTGCCGGGACTCAGTAGTATCACTGAGTGCCGGCCGTTATCATCTCCCTGTACACTGTGCTTCCCTTTTTACACTTTCTATTTGCCTTTGGCCACCTCGTCCACCTTGGAAAAAGTGGAAAGAGTGTGGATGTCTTGTTAGCCCCCAGACTGTGGCGCCTGCACAGTGAGTGCTCTAA
>NC_137193.1:21788457-21795957 GCF_960531495.2 Zeus faber
AAGCTGTGATATGATCAGTTAAAAAAAATAAATACATAGCATCAAGTGTGTGTTATAATACAGCTATTCACCTCCACCTACCCCTGGCTTTACAACAACGTTTTAAAAGGATTCAACGGAGAATTTGTAATGATGCCGTCTCAATCTCCTGATGATACGATGCCTCTGAAAGACAATAAACTGCCCTTTGCGGCTGTGCAACCGTGTCTGTAACCGTGACCACACCTCAGTTAACATAACACAGGATCCACAGCTTCACCTGTCGCCATCTGTTCCATGTCAAAATGGAGTAACGGATTCTCCTGCGGCACTTTGTATTTCAATCTACTACTAATGTGCTTGTCCAGCACTGGCCTGCGTGACATCCACACAGGTGATGAATGGAGTCCATGGAGTGGACCACGGCTCCATGGCTAGTGGCAGTTGATAGAAACGAGCGCAAATCGAATCACAGGTCAGCTGGTTTAAACCCCCGCCGACGACACCGGAGAACGGGGCTCGGCTATCGTCACAGGAATCCAGGAGAGGGAACGCTGTGTCAGATGATACGATCCAGTTCGATGATGTCATGTGGCCATTATGCTCTCGGTTACGGCGGCTCAATAAAACACCGTGGCTTTCTGTTTACATGTTCCTCGAGCAAGGGACGCGAGGGGAGTATTAGAGACGGAGCTCAGGGTTTAGATAGTGTGTTGATGTCGTGCATGTGTGTGCAGCATCATTTAGCGCTTGGAGAGGTACGAGGCAAATTTGATGATTCAAAGACTTTTACTGATGGACTGATACTGTTATGTCGTGCTGTGGGGGTACATTCCACCAGCAGTAACCACCCCCCTTATATTCTCTCTTGCAGGCAAGGTCAACCTGACTGATCATCCCGGGTGTCAAAGTAAGGCCACCACACCACACACACACACACACACACACACACACACACACACACACACACCAGCTGAATAGTAATCTGTGTAATAGGAAGTTGTGTCAATAACAGCGTCCTTTGAAAAGGTTAACTTGCGTTCTGCAGAACGATCTGATTCAACACAATATAAAACATGTTCTTGCTCAAACGCCGCTAGAATAAGTTAGTGCCTCTCCCAGCTCCCTCAACAAGCGAGGCTGCATTACGATTAGCATAGCGGAGCGGCACAATGGGGGGTTTTCAACCGCCTGCACAAAATATGCACACAAACACACTCGTACTTTTCCAGATTGGAGTTCCTCTTGCCCGCCTACTCCAGTCCTGTTGTAGCCTGTGTGGCGGTGTGTCGTTGACTGACTGGAAGGCCAAAGCAATGTCTTACTGATCGACAGTCGGACAGGTTGACAGGATGAACGGCTCTGAGCTTTCACTTCTGTTTGTGCGTCTCGATCTCCCTCGGTCTGACACTCAGTATGTCAGTCCGTCTGACTGTCTGTCTGTCTTCTGGATGCATTTCTGCATCTCTCTCTCTCTCTATTTCTGCTTTTCCCTTTGTATTTCAATCCATTTCCCCTTTTGCCGTTTTTGTTTTTATTCTGCTTGAATGTTCCATCGTCCTTTCTCAGACACCAAAACTGCAGTGCCTCCGTTCCCATAACACACACATAACACACGCACAACACACACGACACACACCTCAGCAGTGCACACACAGGCAGACTAAGACCCATTTAATTTGACTGTGGCTGTTTTTCAGAAGGTGTCTAAGGCATGTCCAATCTTTCCTATATGGTGAGAAATCTCCCTCGATAGCATCAGAGGTTCCAGCAATTCACCAACTTTCTCCGGTAGTCGCGTACGTGAGCAGGTTGCTTATGTTCTGCGCAGAGCCCAGACGCTGGTTGTGGATGCTGTAGTGCGAGGCCCACTGCAGCAAGGAGAGAAGTGGGGTTCTGCACTGCAGTCCCACTCTGCTCGGCACTGCCACCTGCTGGCCGCGCCGGGTCTCTGCACGTCACTGTGTCTGCAGTCAGCACGGCAGAACCATGAATAGCTCACCACCGCCATAGACGCCACCGTGGGAATACCGGTGTAGTTAACACTGATTCATGTCTTGGCCTTGAGTCCTTAAGTGGTGATAATCCTTAACGATAAAAACCACTTGGGGGGCCAACATGGAATGCATTATGGTGCGGTTTGGTTTCTATTGGTACTGTATACACCGATACATACGGTATAAAAAAATGCAAACAATTTCAGTCTATGCTCTACCATGTTGCTAGAAAGGTTTAAAACTCCACATTTGACGTGGAGTCAAATCTGTTATTTCTCCATCTTAGTATCGCACCGTATGGATGTACTTATTGTAGAGGATTCAGGGTGTCTGAAGGTCCTTAAAAAGTCACAAAATTTCTTACAATAGACAATAAATGTCATTTTATTTCCATCTATTATCCCCATATCTTCCATATATTTGTTTTTGTAAAAAATTGTTTAATCTGACCTAAAGGAAACACCTATAATAGCAGTTCATAACCTTTTAATCCTATTTCTCCCTAACACTTAGATCTACCGTGTGCCAAATATATAGTACTACCTGCAGTGCCTTATTGAATAAGAGGAAGGGGATTTATCCAAATATCTGCCTCACATGTTGTAAATATTTGTCTAAAAAACAGCTGCTCACACCCTGGTATTAATTAAACGTATGATAGTATAATATTCCAGACCCTGCATGTCCTTCTGTCTTTCTTTCTCCTTCCTCCTGCAGCCAGTCGCTGTCTGATGTCCTCTCCTCTGGGCCTGTGATGTGTCATGGCTCCAGTGCTGAGCGGCGTGTGGTGGGGCCCGGAGGCCGGCGTGCTGGGGTCCGGGGCCGGTGCCGCTGGCACCGTGGCTTCGTGGCTGGGCGGAGGAGGGCAGCTGGTTCTGATCGGGACCCTCAGCGCCCTCACAGCCCTGATGCTGATCTCATTGCTGCTGCTGCTGTGTGCTGGCTGCCAGGGGTGGGTAGACACACACACACACACACATACACACACTCACATTTTTCTTCGGCTGCGCGTGGCTACACAGCCTTTTCCATAGAAACAGGAGACAAAACTACATAGAAATGTTTTTGTAAAGAGTGAAATGAATCAAGGTGCCCAGTCGGGAAATAACCCCTGCGATGGCCGTGTCCCTCTTTAATATGAACTTCTCTTGAAACATTCTTTTGGGCGGCTCTTTTGTAGGAATGAAGGGACGTCTCCTGCCACCGGCAAATGTTTCCCCTTCCATGTAAGAGATAGCCTGTGCTCCTCCCTCGCCGGGAGGTGCCCTGGCTGAATGGGAGCGCACCCACTGTCACATCAGGTTCAAAGCGAAGGCACACGCACTGGTCTGACTGTGATTTACTATTATTATTTATGTCTGGAAAAATACTGTTTATACCTGTTCTACACAAAAATAACTAACTAACTATAATACTGCTCTTATTTATTTTTTATTGTGAACCGTTTTTAAAATATTATATACTGTATATAAATCAATTAATAGTTTACGGAAATTAATATTTGAATTATCCACTATCCTGGACACCTCCCCTCCAATCACATGAACTTATGAACAACCCACCAATGAACTTGAACCCACGTCTCCCCCTCCCCCCACAGTTATACACACAGTGTTACACTAGTTATTTATGGCAGACTACTATAAAAACATATTTTATACCTTTTAACTTTTTAATTATTTTTTTTTCTTAAATTTAAAGATACCAAAACTGTAGTGTTAGCGTGGCGCATTCATGCCAAACCCTGGGCCCACTGTACCGTTGCACACACACGCACACACACACACACACACACATGCATGCACACACACACACACACACACACACACACACACACACACACACACACACACATAAATCCAATCCACAAAATACTGTTTAGGTTTAAAAGGATTTAATTCATCATTCTTCTTTTTTAGGCAAAAGAAAACCATCACTGCACATCCAGGAGTGGACAATGAGAACCTCATGAATGGAGTAAGTTCATATAAGTGTTTATTCAACGAGGATGCAAGTGGAATTGACATGGGAAAGGGGTCTCGTTTTGTTACTTAAAACTATGTGTGTGCACGCGTGTTTTGAGAGCAGCTGTATGGTCAGGCACATCCCAGCATCTGTAATGACCGCAGGGAAATACACACACACACACCCACGTGCACATATGCAAACACACACGCGCACACACACACGCACACACACACGCACATCTTAATGATGTCTAACCGAAAGGGTAAAAGTGTCTGAGTGCAATGTCTGAGTTCAGGGGGTCAAAGTTCAATGATATCTTGGGATTCTGGGAAATGACCAGGAGAACACAGTCTAAATTCCACTGGTGAGAAAGAACATTAGCATTCATTTGATGAATGCCGGGAAGAAATTCACTTGTTTTGGCTCTGTCTTTTCTGGCACACAGACACACACACACACACACACACACACACACACACACACACACACACACACACACACACACACACACACACACACATAAAAACACACACACACACACACACACACACTCACAGAGGCATTTACAGACATTAGCTGCAGAGTGTGGGAGAACGCCGTTTCTACAATCAGACGGTGTAATCGCTTGTGAAGAACAACGAGGGAAGGGGCCTCCATCTTGGCCGCCTGCCTGAGTCACACTCACACAAACACACACGTATGCATTTGTCTCCACCTCGATGCCCCATAAAAACACACAGAGACACAGACAGACACACACACACACACACACACAAACAAACACACACATGCAGCCACTTCCTTGTTTCAAACATGCTTTGCAGCTGCTAAGACTCATGGTATACGATGATATTATTCCCTTTACTGCCGTGTATGTATTTGAGCGTTTGAGTAGAAATCGTTAAAGTTTGACAAATTATTACAGAGCAGTCGTTGAGAAGAACTGGAGGTTTATTCGGTCGCCCTTTGGCCGTTCTTGGTACCTTAATTTCCATGATGGCCTCCACCTCTGTCTACTTGGGTGTAGCGTCGCCTCCATTAGACGACTCCTACTTCCATTATATTGGCGCTTCAGGAGCCGAGCAGCACTTTAGTGTGAGTGATGCCCGGCTCTTATAGACTAAGTGACATTCTTTAATTATATTTCTGTCTCCCCCTGTGTGTGCCTGTGCGTGCCTGTGTGTGTGTGTGTGTGTGTGCGTGGGCACGTGCGTGCACACTTGCTTTAGTTGCTTTTTATTTTTGATTGATATCTGCCGGCCTTTAAGTTGAAGTGCAATCACACGGTGCTTAAATGATTTCAACGGAGGTTCATCTAAGTGACGGACCCTGTCGGGAGCTGCCACTCTACATGGGGATCTTTCGACCAATGACATGCTGCTCCTTGCTAAACGCCGATCTGTCCGCCTTGTCTTCCCTGCAGCCGCATCCCAACACTCCTGAGCAGCTCCCTTACCGCCGCAATCAATCACCACACCAGCCGTTTGTTAACTTCCTTCAACCCCCTCGTTGCCTGAATTAGGTTGATTTGGCTTGGCAGCCTGGACTCGGCCTCATCAAGACAAACTTGCACTCCTGTCTCTGGCGGTCGCGTCACTACCATGTTTTATGCTTTTTTTGTATTGAATCAAAGGTTTTCCATCGTGCGCTGGTGGGCTTGATGCCAAATGAGCACAGAAACTGGATCAAATCAAAGGAACGTGTTTGTCATCCTGGTCCACTGAGAATGCCCCGGACACTAAAAACACCTGTTGAATTGTATAGTGCACAGTCATAATTATAATATGGGTATAATTAATATACCTATGTATATCCTTTCACATACATTTTGATCTTCTACATTCTTGTTCTATACCTTACAAAAATGTGAAGCTAGATATGTGTTAAGTGAACAGCTGAGATGCCGTTTAAGAACAGCTACAGTAAGAACTGTTCACTAGAGGGCGATGTGGAGCTGTTTGCCGAACATTGTGACTGTACTGAGCCCGTCAGAGACTGGACACAACAACAACCCAAACAAAGAGAATCATGATCACATGCACCCGTCAAAAGCTTTTCTTTGTGTCTTCTACGGTTCACGTTCTCCATACGCACACACACGCTGCGTGCCTGCGTAAAAACCCGCAACATTAAACGCAAGCTATTCCACCTCCCGGAAACTTCCAGCGTCTCCTGTGTTTCCAAACATTTCTCCATTTTGAACTCTTTGGAAAAAAAGGAACGCCACATAATTATTTCTTTCACCTCCGTGTTGTTTGTGCTCGGAAAGCGGCTACTGTTTATATATCTGATCCCTCTTTGTCACGGTGGCAAGCGAAATTAATTATAGTTGTGCAACAAGGTAATTGAGCCAAGAATGGACAGCTGTCCCCTTTCATTTGCGCCAGGAAACAATCATTTTAGTTTGCTTCGTACAGAATCGATTCGTTTGCAAAGCTTGTTTTGCCTGAGGATTAATAAAGTCTGATCTTATCTAATTTGGGTATATTTTCACGTTGGTTTAAGTGGGTTTACCACAACATATTAACATACACAGTGCAAGGTTAACATTTGGCAAAACGTTCTGAGGATGCAGTTGGGTTGGCTTAGAAACGTTGTCGTCGCCGTGGGGAGATTGTGTTCCAGTGATTTCACACTGGGTAACACCACAACAATCACAACATCAAGGATCACATAACACCAAAACAAAGAAACCACTGGAGGAAAAATATAAACCCACTCCGACCAGACTGGCCAGGGAAAAGCCACAAGAGGGGAGGGAAAACAAAAACTGGGACAATATAAAGTGTAAATCTATTACATTTGTGTTGAAATTGTACATGGTTAAACAAAATATACTTTGATATTTAAGGTTTGAGAGAGATATTTCTCACTGCACAGAGTACAGTCTCTTAGTCAGTTCATCTTAATCAAATTTTTGGGATCTCTGAGCTAAACCCAGTCGTAAAACCCTAAACCCTTACCCTGGATCTTGTCCCATGTAGGTGTCTGAGAGAGACACGTTCAGCCAATCGGTCGACAGTCCGGGGACGGACGTGGGCGTCAGCACCTCCCACAACGGTCCTTTAACCAGCGGTACAGGTCAGGCGGTGATCTCACCTGGCTTGTGATCTTAAACATGTTCTTTGATAGTGATAGTGAAAGGATCCGATCATTGTAATCATCATGTTAGCTGCCTAATACCAACACACTGATGCGTGTTTTTTCCCCTGACCCAGTTCTGACGGACACCCAGGACATCAGCCCCCAGCCGTCCGAGGAGCTTGTCTCCAGCCAAACAGAGCTGCGGTCGTCCAAGTGTCCTCAGGGCCGCGAGCTACCCAGCATCCCCCCCAACAGTGCACTTATAGACCACGGGGCCTCGGGCGACGGCACCTACGAGGTCGGTGGTTTTGACTGTAATTTGACTGTGAAACACAAATCGCCCGTTTGTGGTCGTTTGTCTGGTTACGTGAGGGTTGCTGGACGGATCGACTGAGCTTTAGGTCAAATGACCATCCCGACAACAGGTGGTGAAGGAGATGGCGGCGGCATCCCGTGACGTCAGCGTGGAGGA
>NC_137193.1:21800957-21805957 GCF_960531495.2 Zeus faber
TCTGTCTCCCTCACCGGGCGTTGACAACCACATCATGTCGGATAATGAGGTAGGTGTCTTTTAAACTCAAACTGTCACTTCCAGTCCGAAGATAAAGGGTACTTTCGATTTCCGATGGGGACCCCCCAAGTTTCAGATATATATGTATTTTTAAATGGACCTATTAAGCTCCTTTTTACACAAGTTAATATAGGTCTCGGATGTCCCCAAAACATGTTTTTCAAGTTGGTGCTGAAAATACCACTCAGACGATGCATTCGAGCCATTCTAACATGCATCCAATTTGTCTGGAAATGGGCTGTTTCAGTGGGTGGGGCCACCCTCCTGGGCCCACCAGTTCTGCGATCCAGTAGCGCTTGAGCATGGCTTCCCGGTCTGGTTCTGTTTACTCGGTAAACTTTCACTGATTTCACCTCATCAGTCCACCAAAATCTGTCTCTGAACAAATGTGAGGAGAGAAATAAGCAATCCAGTTGCTGAATCTTCACTCATATCAGAACTACAAGGTCTAATTTAAAAGTTAGTTACGACTTTGGTTGCCGTTCTGCAATCTTGTGGGAGACATACAATGGAAAATAAAATAAAATAAATAAATGCATCTACAATACGCACACACTGTTTTTATTGGTTTCAAAAACGTTGCAAACCGAGCGTTCAGAGCGGTCGGAAACCTGAGCGTGTTGTTCACAGCGATTACTTTGTCATCGGTTTACCTCATTATTTGACACTTTGGCCACGTCTAATATGAACATCCAACATTGTAACATTATATAGATGAGAGAAAATAAGGTGCTTTTCCTTATTTTAATAGGTCGCCTTTCAGTACAGGAATTTGAGGAAGGAGCTGTCTGGTATTAACAGTTTTAAGAATAACACAGTAAAACTATAATTCTGCACAAGAGGAAAAACCAAACTTGCAGTGATGGGTTTTGGCTCCCTTTTGAGGCAGTGATTTTAGAGCCTTTTCGTTAAAACCATAATTCTGCACAAGAGGAAAAACCAAACTTGCAGTGATGGGTTTTGGCTCCCTTTTGAGGCAGTGATTTTAGAGCCTTTTCGTTAAAACCATAATTTCAAAGGGTTGACAGAACAAACGCAAAATACGTAGTATAAAGAAGCTTTATCTAAACATAGTCTCCTCATGTTTCCAGTTTGCAGTGTATTCCACGGTGAACAAATCGAAACGCTGCAGTGCTGAAAACGATGAAGACAAAGAGCACGATTACAGCAGCATCGGCGAGATCAACGGCCTGGTCCCGGCGTCGTCCTCCAGCGACCTGTACGCCACCTTACGAGACATTTACCCTCAGCCGGACGGCCCCAAGCCGGGGGAAGAGCCCGTGCTGGACGGCTTGGACCCCGGCTACGAGACCATCTGCGTCCCCAAGGCCCCTGGCGGCGCGGAAGACGGCCCCCGGCCCGGGATGACTTTGGACGGCTCGGACGCCGCGAAGGCTGAGCCCGACTACGAGAGCGTCGCGGAGCTGGGTCTGAACCGGGAAACGTCCCGTCTCTGACTCTCCTTCTTTTCATCTTCGTCATTCCTGGCAGCCTGTTAAAAAAGAAAAGAAGAAGCCCTTCCCTGCAGAGAGGCTTTGCCCTGGGCCTTGACCTGGCTGCCACAGATGCTTTACACGATTGGAAAACAGTGAAGAACACAGTGCGTCACCCGGGCCTTTCCTCATCCACACACGTGCTCTTCACAGCGTTGGTACACACACAAAAAAGAAAGAAAGAAACACATAACAAAAAAGAAACACAAAACACATACAAACTACTTGTACTTTCATTCACTTATCAATCAGGGTGGATCTCAATGGTACTACGAAGACATTTTTAGACGGTCGTGCTCCAGTTGTTGAGCATTCACCGTGTGGACGAAAGCACATGGGAGGATCGTTTCCGCTATAATTATTCGTCTCTGTCGGCCTGTCGCTCGAAACCATCATTGGTCTCATAAGAGCCCTCAGTGTCACCCTGAAAACAAACAGACTCACACGGGCCTCGAAAATATTGTAATGTGCCATTTCAGGCTTGGTTCAGGACGACTGGCAGTGCCTGTGATTTTAATTGTACCAAAACCCTTTGTGCCATAGCGTTACTATTTCCATCACACAGGTTATATTAGTTTGACAGCTGAGGTGATTGAGTTTCAGTGCCATCTTTTATTCAGGGGTCGGGTGGCACTTTTCCCTGCTTTTTCCCTGTCACACCGGCAGCGCCCTCCCGCTGTGTGCTCGCCCCTGGAAACGCCCGCAAATGGCTTCTTGGCACGCCACTGGGCAAAGCATGCTAATGGCTTAGCCTGCCACATCTGGTTCTTTCTTTAACCACGACCAAATTGTTGGCACGGGTGAAGATGGCATTTGCCAGTTGGTGGTGAGTCACGAGACTGTGAGATGCAGCGGTGTCTCGCGGCCCTTTGTCCTCCACTGGACACCGTCCACGCAGAGCTGCGGGGAAACTAACACGACATCTATTGAAGTGAAGCAGGTGTACACGCAGTCTTACATATCTGAAGCTGGTTTTAAATGTTTGTCAGTGCATGTTTTTAACAGATTTATATTTATTTGAAAACGCATACGGCTGTGTAGTTGCCGGCGTAATTGTGTGGTATGTCCGAAAAAACGCAAGGTGAAAAAACGTCGAGGGATAAAACTACAGTGTAGGAATCTAAATTGACGACGGTTGCCGAGGTGTCGACGGTTGTTCAGGTACGCTCTTCCCAGATCTTTTACAGAAGTCCTTGTTTTAAAAAAAAAACTAAAAACGGATAAACTTGGCGAGACCATAAGTATATGTTGTCACCCCCTGCACTGCTTGGATGGATTTTTCATTCCGTCGACATTTGGGGCTTGTAAAAAAAAAAAAAAAAAAGAAAAGAAAAATATTTAAAGAATTGTGGTGTTGCAAAATTCAACAGAAGGTTTACATGTTAAGCGATGATTTGATGGTGAGTTGTTTTGTTTTGTTCAATTTGTCCCTCTGCTTAGCCTTCTGTAGGTACATTCAGTATTTAACCCGGTGGGCACCAATGCTGATTTTAGAGCACAACGGTGGAATATCTTGGTACTGCTTTTGTAAAGAGACCTCATCTTATTGCTGTACAAGTTCAGTCTCCATTGCCTTACGACGTTATTATCACTCTGATGAAAGCACGCCTGCTGTTCATACTGGGGCTTGTATATAAATAGAGTACTATTTTAACCAATTGTTCCTCGCTACAAATTTTAATGTAAGCTTTTACTTATTTGTACAATGTCCATAGTGGTAAATTATAATTTTATAATAAGCAAGTTAAGAGCACTGTTATATGTCTATGTTGTTGCTTTAAGGGAAATGTAAACAAAAAAAAAAAAATTCTGTCCATTGGCTTTTATATATACCTCTGTATCGTACTCAGGGTTGTTCATAGATCTGAGTTTGATTATGTAGCAACCAGTGATCACTTATCAAAAAGAAGGTACATTGTGTTCGGTACAAGTGACGGTACATCAGTAACAAGCAGCAAGATTGGTACTTTATTTAAAAAAACTGTGGAATTTATGTCTAAATGTGTATTTGTTTATATACAAAATAACTTTGCCACTTCCTCAATGTAAATCTTAGCGATAGGACTCCTTGGCGCGTGGGCGCCCGCGCACACACACGCACACAGAGAAAAAAGACAACAGGTCACAGTTTTCTTTCCACCCATATCAAAATATTGCATTATTCTACCAAGAGAGGCTTTATGTTTCATTAGACATGCATGAACTTGTTGGCAGCGTACACATCACATGACATCCCATCACACAGTCTCTGGCTGCGATTGTGCTAATACTTAAATGGATTCGGCCATTTTAAGTTCCTGTTATTGGTTTTTTTCTACCACAGCTATAGTGAGTGTGTAATTAAGATGCTACACAGGTCCACTAGAGTAGTTCCAGAAATTGAACAAATTGAGGATCAGAGCATGCAGTGTTTAATTCTGTGACGGGTAATTATCTTTGCATGCAGGATGTGAAAATATACGACTGGATGACTGATATTTTCACAGTTTTTTGGAAGCGTGTTCCCCGTTGATTGATTCCTATAGTTACTGAAATCACGTTTTGGGATTCACAGAAATTCTCTGTGGAAGTGATCCATAAAAGGAGAATATTTGCGTGCCAAATGCAACCAAGATATCAGTCACGCAGCGACACAAGCCAATTTGTCAGATTGACTGAGAAAAAAACAAACAAAAATTGTTCTCATACTGCACTTTGTCTTTGCACACAGATGCGCCGACATATTAAACCAATTATTTACCTCAGAACACAATGATATTCCCTCTCTCTCACATACATGCACCCAGTTAATAATGTGTAACCTACAAACATTTACATACTGTACGGTACGTGTGGAGGCACATTTTTATCAAGTAGCACCAACCCACAAGCACTGCACATACAGAGTCAAACCCCTGGAGAAGAGGTGTCCTGCAGCAGGTGCCCAGTAAAATCAACAGACGACTCCTTGAAGTTGCCCCGTCTCTGGCCACAGGGCTTAACCCATCGTCATAGTTACTGTCTCTATACCACTTTCAACCTGTCCAGATTCATGTGTGTGCATGTAAATATTTTATGACATCAAGTATACTATTAAAAAGATGTATAATAAAGTGTTCCGCTCTGTCTTGGTATTTTTCTGTTTGTTTTGGAGACTTTGGTTGGGCGTGGCTATTATGTTATTATAATACATCATCTACATATAATGCTATTTAATGTTCCTCTCGGACAATTTTTTAATCCCCTAATATCCTTGTTATTTGTAATACTTTGTCCCGATGTTTCAATGCGTGTCAAGGTAGGGACAGTGGATCTATGTCTATGGTCTAGATGAGGTGCCATTGCCCTTTCTTTGCCGAATGACTACATTCAAAATCAAACCTCGCAAGAATAGTAAGAGTTCACCAAAAAATTGAAATTACAATGTCATTTTCCAATTTCTATTATGTGATTAAAAACAAAATCAGC
>NC_137193.1:21808457-21860957 GCF_960531495.2 Zeus faber
GCATTTTAATACAGTAATCGAATGAAAAGCAAAGCTGTACGTGATTGAAAGTCGCAGTCCATGGGGTGTATTGAACCTCAAGTCCCAGTATTCCAGTTGGAACTTAGTTTTTCTCAATACATCCATGTCGACAATTTGCGGATCACAACTAGCTGCTTCTTGTCCCGCCTGATCAGTGCCTTCTCGTCGGGAAAGGCGGACCCGCCACAAATAACGGAACATATAGAGGAGCACATACATAATGCAAATGCATTGAATCACAGTTTATTTTCCTGCTTAAGTGCCTGCTAAATAAATGTGGCATGGATATAAAAGATGGGATTTTTATACAAACGAAAAACAGATTATTATTCAGACTCAACTAAATTGATACTGTATCGCAATCTGGGTTATAATGGCCTTATTTTTTTTACCCTGCATTGGAGCAACCCAATTGCCCCCATTTCCGAGTTGTAGGCTTTGGTATCACGTCTCTTAAATAAAGATATATGGACGTTGGACTTGGATACTTACAGCACTGAAAACACAACTTCAACTACGGGAAGTGTACACAGCTTCTGCTATTTAAGTAGAGGTAGTGACTGGGGGAAGTATGCACAACACTGTCCAAATAACAACTTACTTATAGTCTTATTTTGAATTTTATGATGTATGCAGTGTGTGTGGTAAGCCTGCATGTTATTACAGAAACAGTTTTTATGGCACATATTGATGTGTATCATATAAGGAATTTGTAAATGCTTTTTTTTTTTTTTTTTAATTTATTTATTTATTTATTTATTTATTTTTAAGCAATTCTCAGTTTTATATAAGAGCATCATGCAAAACATATGCACTGTTGAGATAGGGCATGTTTACGATATACTGTATATGCAAAGTATAATTAAAATATGCAGAAGTATAAACAGGTGATTACCATGCCTGGAAAAAAATTATTGCAAAATGCCAGAGCACTGTATGAGGAAAAGCGGAAGCCTTCTAAATTAGAATGTAGTGTGTTTAAGCCAAGCTTTACTTGTTACATTTGTTATTATTTATGTTTTCTCTGTGTCGCTGTGCATGTCAGGATTCAAGAGGTTTATTTGTCACATACAAATACATTCGATCATACATATATGCAGTGAAATATCATGACTGCATATATGTATGATCATATGTATGTAGCGTTGCATTCAACAAAGTCAATGCATAAATCTGTTATAGTGTGTCTGTGAATACTGAAGCCATTGTAGTCCTATCAATCCAACGAGAAGTCACTTCCATTAACTTTAAATGCTCCTGAAGTTGAAAAACAAGACCTTAAATGTGGAGGAGGGGTGTGTTGTGCCTTGTTGTTGTCTCTGTCTTTGTGCGTGCGTGCGTGTGTGTGTGTGTGTGTGTGTGTGTGTGTGTGTGTGTGTGTGTGTGTGTGTGTGTGTGTGTGTGTGTGTGTGTGTGTGTGTGTGTGTGTGTGTGTGTGTGTGTGTGTGTGTGTTTGAGTGTTCTTTTTTGTGAAAACGCATGTGTGTTTATGCGCGTGCATATGCTTGTGCGCTCAGAATGTCAAAATTCTGGTGTTTGTATAGGAGTGGTGGGGGGCATTGGGTCGACCGCCACTTGTAGCAGCTGCTGTATGACCCCAGTCCTGGCATAACAAAGCACTCAATCACAGTTGGCAACCAGTGGCATGTTCTAAAGAATCGGTAAACCCGGCACAGTGCCCAGGAAGCCAAATGAACGCCCCCTGTTTTGGGCAGAGGGGGTGTGGCTGTGGACAGAATGCCACTTGTTGACTTGCTGGTTTATGTCTGGCTTTGTGTGTGTGTGTGTGTGTGTGTGTGTGTGTGTGTGTGTGTGTGTGTGTGTGTGTGTGTGTGTGTGTGTGTGTGTGTGTGTGTGTGTGTGTGTGTGTGTGTGTGTGTGTGTGTGTGTGTGTGTGTGATATTCATCCCATATTAGATTTTTATCACATATTTGTTTATCTTTAAAAAAAAAACAACAGTAATTTAATGTAATGTCTCCATTATTTATGTGTTCAGCTATATGCTGTTTCTATTGTTGGTGGCAAGGTCCACCTTAACTGTCAAGAATGCAAAGATTTTGCACACACAGAAGTGAAATGCAGCGCAGTGACCAGCATAGCTAGTTGTGGTCAGTAAACTGTCGATATTGGTGAACATTCACAAAATGGAACGATATATCCACAACCTAAGGTAAATCAGGATGTTGAAAATAAAAACGTTGCCGCTTTGAAAATAATTCTGGGGCTTTGGGTTTAACTAGGGCTGAACGATTTGGGGAAATAATCAAATTGCAATTTTTTTTAGACCAATATTGCTATTGTGATTTAGTATGTGATTTTATTTTTTTAAGTTCCTTATATTCTGTATTATTCACTAAACACAAGAAATAAATGTTTTTTATAGTACGACCAACACTGGAATTGGATTGGATGCACTCAACATATATGTTGACTATATGCATCCTCTTTTTTGTACGTGTGTTGTATGTATAGTGTGTTGGGTCTCACCCGGGGCAGTACAGAGAGTTAAAACAATCGCTATAGGCGGGGGGCACAGAGAAAGTGTCCCCATTACACATGGTTTCATTGCATGTGTACTTGTTTCGTTCCACAAGGAGACGTAAAATTATATAAATTGTGTGATCTCGTCCTCGTCTCCGAGGACGAGATCGCTGCCGGCTGCAACCACACATCGGCCAAAGCGCCGCTCAAATCCAGCCTGAAGGTAGGTAGGTAGGTAGGTTTGTTTGTGTGTGTGTGTGTGTGTGTGTGTGTGTGTGTGTGTGTGTGTGTGTGTGTGTGTGTGTGTGTGTGTGTGTGTGTGTGTGTGTGTGTGTGTGTGTGTGTGTGTGTGTGTGTGTGTGTGTGTGTGCACACAATTTTGCATGCTTATAATTTCCTGGCCGTGTGAAATGCCATCATTCATACGCCTGGCGAAAAGAAAGCATTGCAATTGGTTTTTATCCAGGAGTGCACTCGTAGACACACAACACATAATCTTCCGAGCTGATGTAATCCATCTTGTGGTTTTACTCCAGTCTGTGTTTTCACAGACAGTTTTCGGGCGCTGCTGATTGTTTGTCTGATGTGCTTCTTTCATCAGCGAAACTTGATACTCTTATCTAATTTTATTTTACCTCATTAATCAGAGTAAATTTTCTCTTGCTGTGTATAGTGACTTGCCGTTTCTACAGTCAAGCCGAATTGTATTACTGAGCTTTGTATGAAACACAGATGCACCAATCAGCCACAGCAATAAAACCACCTGCCTAATATTGTGTGGGTCACCCTCGTGCAGCCAAAACAGCTCTGACCCGTTGAGGCATGTACTCAACGAGACCTCTGAAGGTGTCCTGTGGTGTCTGGCACCAAGACGTGAGCAGCACATCCTTTAAGTACTGTAAGTTGCGAGGTGGGGCCTCCATGAATCAGGCTTGTTGTTCCAGCACATCCCACAAATGCTCGATCAGATTAAGATCTAGGGAATTTGGAGGCCAAGTCAACACCATGTCATGTTCCTCAAAACATTCCAGAAAATGTTTTGTCGTGTGGCAGGGCGCATTATCCTGCTGAAAAATGCCACTGCCGTCAGGGAATACCATTGCTATGAAGGGGTGTACTTGGTCTGCAACAATGTTAAGGTAGGTGGTACGTGTCAAAGTAACATCCACATGAATTCCAGGACCCAAGGTTTCCCAGCAGAACATTGCCCAGAGCATCACAGTGCCTCCGCTGGGTGGCCTTCTTCCCATTAAGCATCCTGGTGCCATCTCTTCCCCAGGTAAACAACGCACACTCACCCAGTCATCCACATGATGTAGAAGAAAACGCAATTTATCAGACCAGGCCACCCTCTTCCATTGCTCCATGGTCCAGTTCTGATGCTCATGTGTACATTGCAGGTGCTTTCAGAGGTGGACAGGGGTCAGCATGGGCACTCTGACCGCTCTGTGGCTACGCAGCCCCATACGCACCAAGCTGTGATGCACTGTGTGTTCTTACACCTTTTTATCAAAGCAGCATTAACTTTTTTAGCAATTTGTGCTTTAGTAGCTCCTATGTGGGATTGGACTGGGCCAGGCTTCACTCTCTACGTTCGTTTGGAGATGCTCTGACCCAGTCATCTAGCCATCACAATTTGTCCCTTGTCAAAGTTGCTTAGATCTTTACGCTTGCCCATTTTTCCGTCTTCCAACACATTAACTTCAAGAACTGACTGTTCACTTGCTGCTTAATATATCCCACCTCTTGACAGGGGTCATTGGAAAGAGAGCACCCATGTGTTTGTTTGCGTGCAAATAAAAATGTATAGCTGTGTGCTTGTGGTATTCATCTACATAGAGTGAGCGGTCTCCTTTTGTGTGGGGGTCATGGAGTGAGTGAGTGAGTGAGTGAGTGTGTGAGTGTGTGAGTGTGTGAGTGTGTGAGTGTGTGAGTGTGTGAGTGTGTGTGTGTGTGTGTGTGTGTGTGTGTTCTTCAGACTGATTGGTGTGCTTTTGTAGGGGAAGTACTATGCTCTCCATTTGGTTGTCTGAATTTAAGTCAGTATACTGTCCTGTATGTCAGCGGAGTTGTGTGCTGTCTGGAGAGTCCTTTTGTTACTTGTCTGTGTGTTTTGGAGTGGTGGCGGTGGGATGTTAACAAACAAGCGATTAGAAAGCTATATATTTTTCACCTGCCCATATGTTTTCTACATTTTAACTGGTGGCGCAGAAAAACTTTGCATATTTTCAGCCTTTCCAGCGGAGAGTTCTCAGATTGGCTGAATTGAAAAACTACAAACATGGTTCCAGAACAGTTTTACTCAAACCTGCCATCTCTCCTAAGCAGAGTCCCAGTAATGGAGCCCCTGAGACACAGAAGGGGGAAAGCGGCACCCCCGAGGCTCTGGAGGAACAGCGTCTGGCGGACGGAAAGCGCATTGGCCGGGCCCTGGACCCCGACACCCGATCAGTGTCCCTGCTAGAGCAGAAACGCAAAGTGGTCTCCTCCAGCATCGACGTCCCCCAGGCTAGGTAAGACCGCTGTTTGTCAGGGTTCTTACTGGTTCCTTGAGGTGCTTGAAGTGCTTGGATTTCATCCTCAGAAATGTACGTGTGGCAATACCTTGAAAATAGCCCCTGTTGTGCTGAAGTACCTGAAAACTCCTTGTAAAACAGTCATTGAAAACCTGTGACATTCTCCCTGGTTTTGTAATTCAAATCGTAACGTAATAAAAAAAAATCCAGAATCGCTTTTTCAACATAGATTATGCCAGGGAAATGTCAATTTAATTGAGCATGGTTGGAAATAGACATTTATCATAATAGATGACTATGAACAGTGTTTCCCCTCGGGCTGCCCCCCTGAAAGACGACGAATCGAATCATCAGTCGGAAACCCGTCAGTTGACTGAGATTCTTCAAGTCGTGCAGTCGTTTTTTAGTTTCTCGTTGTTGTTTTTTTTTCAGTCAGTGTGCAATACAATAACAGGTTAAAACAGATACAAGTTTACAAAATGCACATTTCAATGAGCAATCATAGATAGGTGGAATCATAAATATATTATTATATGTGTGAATTGTCCGGACACGGACAAGGCTCTTGTGCGCCCCGATGGCAGAGAGACACATGGAGAGCTGAGCCCAGTTCCTCCAAATAAAACAACTAAAAACGGTGTGGGGACAGGGCACAGAGGAACATGGCACGCCTCGTAGATTCTTTAAGATTTTTCTGCACATAACGCATTGAGAGGAGCTGATCAAAAAAGGAGTCACAGAGAAAGTGTCCCCATTATGCATGGTTTTGTTCTATTAGGAGACGTATGATTAAAAAAAAAAAACACATTGAGTCGGGTATAGATAGTTTCCCCTATATGCACCTTGCAGTGGCGGTGTGTCGCTGCTGAAATATGACCACCACTGCTGAAAATGTATATAATTTTTTTTACAAGGGGGGGGGCCTCCATCGTATCACTTTAGAAACTAACGTAATATTATTTTGCGCTGTGGGCGCTTCAAGATCCAGGCCAATTCACACACCTGTGAATAAAGCACATGCACAAGAAACTTTGCGCTTACCTGATACGGTAATGTCAGCACAATGAACAACAAGCACCCGGTAGATGTCAGCAATGAAGCAAGCAATGCTGATCACGGATTCAGGATTATCATTCGCCGAAGGGAAACCAGTCCTGCAACTTCACGTGAGTGTCGTTGCGCATGGAACGCTGTTGGCACGGTATCGGCAAGTGGACAATCTACAAAAATCCTGAAACTCCCAGCACAGACCTGCAAACCCCAAGCTGTGGGGGAGTACTGGGAGCAGGTGCCAAGCATTAGCAGCTTGCCGACTACAAGTGTAAACAAACAGTAGCATGTGCAGTACTTCCGGGTCTGTAGTCTCGCGTGACTGGGACATCTGGTGGCTGTAATGTGTATTAACTGCCACCAGCTTCTGAAGACACAGAAGTATTGCAGATAGCTCTTTATAATATATTTATAATAATAATAATAACAGAATTAAACATATTAAATATAATTTATGTCAGCAGCACAGCTAGTATGGCAAATGCTCAGGGCCACCTTTGTGGGGGCTAGGGTATCAAGTTACCAATGGAAGATGGGCATGAAAGGTGTATTTCCTGCTTGGGTTATGACCATGCCCTAGAGGCAAATATGGACCTGGCATCATGTATGGAGTGCTTCATCATGCCAATGCGTGCAAGAGAGGCCCGCTGCCACCTTTTTAGGTGTAAGCTCCCAGGCTCTCCTCCCAGGGATAAGAGGGGAAGGAACGAAGGATAACGACGTGAGTATCGTGCAGTAACTTTACACCCAACTTTTCTGTGGGTGTCTACCAACATGTGCGGGTTTAGGGAGGGAGATGTGGCCAGAGTTTTATTGATGATAATGATAATAATAATAATAATAATAATAACAAAAAGACTTGCCGCCATGACCGGAGCATAAAATAAAAGGAATGATTATTGTCTGTTTTTCCCGGTCGTGCTCTGGTCCACATCCTGCACCGCACAATCTCCACTGAAAAGACAGTACAACATATATGAAAACTCTCCCAGCTCTGTCCAACCAATCAGCGCTAAAGAGGCTGATCGGAGCCAAGCCAGACCCGTCACTTGCAGACGTGGCTTTACCACGCCCCCTGTCTGCCACAGTTTCGTTTCGGGTGAAAATATTTCCAAAGATGGTAGGTATTCTATATAAGGGCTCAGGAAATTTGAATAGAATTTGAATATTTAAAGAAAAAAGCACTGTTGGAATGCTGAAAGTGCCATTCCATTCTGTATTTAATTTTATAAATAACTTACGTTAGTGAATCGATTCACATGTGACGATGAGCTATGAAGTTCAATATAAGTTCATCCAGTTTGTTGCACAGTGAACGTACATTAATGGTAATGATGTGCGAGGTGGACGGAGACGCAAAAGCGCACCGGCACGTTTCCCTCTCCTCCTGCGTTTCACTGGGGGTATAAGGAGCGTGTCCAGTAACTTCACAGATGTGGCGATGAAAGTGGGAAATAACCCGACCATCACAAAGGAATGTCCTCTAGCGCAGAGGTTCCCATCCCCGACCATCCGGGCCACGGGGCATTTGCCACTGGGCCGTGAGAACGCAGGTGGGATTTTTTTTTCTGGAGCGCAAAAGCAGGTGCAGGAAACGGAGTAAATTAAATACATGAAGAGTTTTTATTTACTTTGTTAGAGAAGATCAAGAAGAGAACAAGAAAAAGCACCCCCCCCCCCCCCCTACTAAATTTGAGCATGGAAATTGGAATTGGAATTGATCTGTCGCTCGTTGATTTCTCTGATGAGCAACAGGTGTACAGCCACCTCTGATCCCCGGCACAATTTACCTAGACCAAAGACAGGTGTAGCTGCTTAAACCACACCACACCACCCCCACACCACACATACTTATGTTACACTTACTTATTCTAGATAAACCCATTAACCTTTACTATACCCTATATACATCAAAGATAACCATTTTACTTACCTGTCTGAAGTTCTGTGAAAAAAGTAATGTTTACATTTAACACAATTCGTCTTCACTTACCTCGCTATCCGACCGAAATAAAACTGTTCTAATAACAGTTTATAGACTCATAGTTATATTTTTACCTAATACCTACCCTGTACCAAATATAATTCTTCAATTTAAATTTTTGAATAAGAGTGGTGATTTGTACAAAAATGTAATGTTTAAATGTTCAAATTTGTCTTAAAAAAGTTCTTAGGAAGTATTGAATTTAACCCTCTGATACTTGCAGACACCCTAGGTGCATATGCTTTTGCATATGCATTTTCTTATTTTGCCAATATTTAATTCTTGAAAACTAACAAAAATACAAGGCTTGTGTGTTGCGTTCACAACCCAGATCCTTAGATCTATTTCTGTAGTTCATAAATTCAGTTCAAATGGACTGGACTTCATCGGCGTTTCATTTCATTGATGTTTTCTTTTACATTATCTTAGATGTGGGATCAATCCAATCTACACATTGTATCTCAGTGATTGCCATGTCAAATACTTTGCTTTTTTAAGGCACTCCTATTATGAGGTTTTTTTTGTGACATACCATTCCATTGATTAGCTCAAGCCAATATCCATTATGAAAATTGTATGTCTGGGGATTTCTCTAATTGATAATTGGTGTATCGTCCAATCACTTAGAGCCATGAGATCAAAACACCTAATTCTTCAACACAAATATCAATCATTTAACATAGTCTGGTAAGATAACCTCTTCCCTCTCTTATCTGCATCTCGGCAAATTAGACTACATTAGCAATCCAGTACAGTAAAATTCAGTTAAAAAAATCAAACTTTGTTAGGTTTACACAGTGATTCTGACTCTGTTGTGTACAAATATAAGAGGTTATTATGTTTTGCCACCGAGATCTAATTACATTTAAAAGTTCAATACACATATATATATATATATATATAATATACACACACACACACACAACCAATATTGCCCTTTGCGTCATCAATAACATCAATCTATCTATATCAACACGATTAAAGACTACTAAGTTGAAGTAGATGGCAGCAAAGTGTCATCTAATAACGAAACAGAACACACATGCTAATAAATGGAAATTGCTCAAGTCATCTAAAATGCAGGGCTATCATGAGCCTCACTTCCCATTAGTTTCCCTTTGGTTGGAGCCTTGGTAGGAATCCAATCAATGGCATCTGCCTGAAAAGTCCAGTACAAACAGCTTAATCACTATTTCCCTTGCCCTGCCTCAGATTTAATAGTTACTTGCTAATGAATCATTGATTTGGTTTTCACAAACTGAATCTCTGGTAGCCCATTAAGGAGAAATATCTCTTTTAAAATCAAATAGATTTTAATGGAGGAATAAAATGTTTCACACCTTCTCTGCTTTAATTGCCTTCTCGCATAAGGAATTCCATAATATTGATATTTATATAGTTTCGCTGAATGGGATATTGATTATTTCAGCGCTTTATATATGTCGAGGTTGCCACCGTAAGTGCTGAGAAAGTTGTTTCCAGAGGTAAATCCCTTTTATATCAAGTATTGTTTTCAGAAGGCATTGGCGCTTACCCCTCTCTTGCCATGCAATCCCCATTTAGTTATTGCCTGTAGGCATTGATCTCTGATGAGCTACATGTTCTCACACATTCATCCAATCTTTGGTATGAGTAAATGTCATGACAAACAGCTCCACCAAAGCACTTATTGTACGATAGCTGCTGTTTCCAGACTTATCAAAAAGCAGTGAACTTAAAAATGTAGAAGCTTGTCAAAGATGATTAGTGCGATTGTTCTGTAATACCTTGTTCTGAAAACCTGCAGTAGACCTATGTGGTGTGAAGACTGTGGTAACTGTATGTCACAACTAGCATGTAATCTCAGTACCCAGCTGTTAATTCAAAGCATTTGGAAACCTTTGGAATATCATGGCGGGCGAGCACTCTTCCCTGTGTAGAGAGTGGTATTACCTGTGGTGTGCTCTGCCTTTGGAAACAAAGAATATCATGGCGGGCGAGCACTCTTCCCTGCGTAGAGAGAGTGGTATTACCTGTGGTGTGCTCTGCCAATGCTAGCTGCGCTTCATCTTCTTTTTTCCCCGCCGCCTCCTGAGTGATTTAGTCATCCGCTGTCTTGTCTGGTATGGGAGAAGAAATAACGTGACGACCACTGAACTGTGTGTGCGGTGTACAGTGAAGATGCCCTTGAAAACAGAGTTGGTCATTTCTAATCTCTCCCTTTCAGGACGCTACAAAGAGTCAGCTTAAAGCACTAGAGTTATAGCATCTCCCTAATGGTGTACATTCCGCAGCCTTAGTAACCTTGTTTAGTAGAACTGAGTTATGGTAATTGGTGTTTTTCAAAATGACCCCGAGTTCGTCTAAATATATTTGACAGAGGAATTTATTTTTCTATTATTTATTTTATAGACATTTTAATCCTCTGTATTCAAAATCGTATAATGGTTATATTTAATGACACATTTTTGTATCCGCCCAAAGAACAGGGCTTTAAATAACACGGTGCAGTTTGGGAGAATGCAAAAAGTTCAACTCAGTGAAAAGTTTATTGGGTTGAGTATAAGGTAACCCTCATAATGACCTCTCCAGTGCACTGGCCCATAATTGCCTTGAGATTTAAGATCCATGACTCTCATCCTCAGCACACCTGTGACCGATTTTCAGCCCCGCTATGCTGCTGCTGGGGTAGAAATTGTTCTGCCACTGACTGCAGAGTAACGTTTATCTGTAATGGAGATGTGGGGGGTGGAAGTGAAGAAGAGGAGGGCTGTTTGGAGAGAGAGAGAGAGAGAGAGAGAGAGAGAGAGAGAGAGAGAGAGAGAGAGAGAGAGAGAGAGAGAGAGAGAGAGAGAGAGAGAGAGAGAGAGAGAGAGAGAGAGAGAGAGAGTAGAGAGAGAGAGAGTGAGAGAGAGAGAGAGAGAGAGAGAGAGAGAGAGAGAGAAGAGAGAGAGAGAGAGAGAGATGAGAGAGCCAGAGCCTGAGGAAACTCTCTGGAGAAGTGTGACCTTGAGGTTGTTAATTGCGCTCTAAAAACTACCACCGCTCTGCTGGTGATTTACCAGAAAAATGTCTGGCTGCTTGATGGCACTCCAGTTCCCTTGTAACCCAGATACAATAGGTTTCCTTCCTCACTGGGAGCCATTGAAGTACCTAACTCGTGGCTCCCAATCACTGTGGGGGGAAAAAAAATAAGAAAAATTGACAGTGTACAGCGTTGACCTCCGGGGCTTGGTGTCGCTACATTTAATGGCCTTGTCACCCATTCCACATCTCATAACTGTATCGAATGGCTTCCCTCATCGTATTTGTTTACAACACGTTTACATCACCAGCGTTCTGACAAACCTTGCATCAAAAAGAAAAAAAAGAAAAATAAATCAATACATACGTCAAACAATTATTGAGCTATTTCCTCCTGCGCCTTGACTCCCAAATGTCCAAAAGAAGCTGTTTTCTGAATGGATGTTTATTAAAAAAGTGCTGCGTATGGAGTGTGGAGACGGGAATTGCTTGGTGTGGCAGAGATCTGATTTGTTTGTGTTGTGTTTCCCTTCACTTCACCTCATGCTTAGAAGTCCCATCATGTCTTCAGACTGTGGTCTTATCCAGCTGTTCTTTGTAGTTCCTCTTCCATGGGCCGATGTTTTCTCCCCATGCAGGAAACGGTCAATTGTAACGAGAGCTGGCTAGGGCAGACCAGTGGAAACAAATGGCCTGGAGTTTGACGAATAGCCTTCTGGAGACTAATTGCTACCAGGAGAAGTGAAGTATAACCTTAGTTGAAGGGGAAACCATGAAAGCACTTTGCTTATTTTTTCAAAGCCCAAAACAGATCTGCCGTTTCGAGTCCTATCTTCCCCAAGTCTGCCGAGACAATCCTTATTATTGAGTTAATCTGAAATGACTGCCATTTCCCAAAGCAACCGGAAGCCTTGCTGTGTTTTTACATTATGGTGCATCAAGATATGTTATCATATAAATGCCAAGGCCAGGATCAATCGTTCATTTGTAATTGATTATTGATGGGCTTCCTATGTAGCACTATGGGGACGTCCAACCTCAAATCCAAAGCGGTTCAGACCAAGACCAAATAAGAATAGCAATAGTGTTGTTGTGAGGTGTGGTGTGGTAAAGGGAGTTCAGCGTGCTGTGTCAACCGTGCCTTCCACACTCAGGGCCTGGTTCATCAGCCAACACATAGAGATGGTGTGCAGCCAGAGGCCTCAAGGGACTAATGAAGACCGCTTATTGAGAAAGTCTCTTGTTGCTTCTCTCTCTCTGTGTGTGTGTGTGTGTGTGTGTGTGTGTGTGTGTGTGTGTGTGTGTGTGTGTGTGTGTGTGTGTGTGTGTGTGTGTGTGTGTGTGTGTGTGTGTGTGTGTGTGTGTGTGTGTGTGTGTGTGTGTGTGTGTGTGTGGATACTGGCGGAGTTGAGAAACCATGTGATTACCATTTGAAAAGACTTCTCTCTCTCTCTCTCTCTTTTTCTCTCTTTCTCTCTCTCTCTCACACTCTCATGCTTCTTGTCTCAATTTTCCCTTCCTTTTCTCTTTTTGCATGGCCTTATCCATGCAGCAAAGTTCCTGCTTTTTCTGTTGTTTCTCCCGTCCTGTTTACAGTCTCACCCTCCCAGGCATGCAATGCTGTAATCTGATTGGATAGACAGAGGGTTTATTTTTATTTTGTTAATCATCCCCCAGCGGTTCACTTCCCCAAACGCAGTGAATGTAAAACTCTAGCAGATTGACCAGAGAAGTATGCAGCTAAAAATACCAAACAGAATGGTACTTGTTTTGTTACAGAAATTGTGTTTCCTATCATCTAAAAAGGGATTGTTGTAGCTCAGTTTTGGATTTCCGCTTTAAGATTCATTAAGATCAACTTATAGTAGTGCAGTAATTTCATCTTGATTACATTTTTGCTGAATCATTTAGTCTACTAGGTTTTTAATGCACACTGTATAAAAGATTAGAGCAACCGTATACCGGAAAGATAATAATACACCGGGGTTTAAATCAGACATTAATATCAAGACACTAGTAGACAGCTAATTAAATTGTTTTCTGATAAACTCCAGAAGCTCTTTATTTGACCAAGCTTGTGCAATCAACTTAAATCTATTGCCACAAACGTGTCAATGGGATATTCTGAATCAACTGTGTCAGTGAGGGACATCGCACAGTAAAAAAAGGTTTTGTTTTTTTTTGGTCAGGACACATTGAAACCTTTAGCGCCAGGAACAATGGCTGCATGGACAAACCTTACCGTGCTAATCAGCGTAGCCGTAGATCCACATCTCATGGATGGTTGTACACTTGCTCCATCCTATTATGTGCGACACACCAATGATGGACCTTTTCAATTAATCCATCAAGCCAACTCTACCAGCTCAGTCTCCTGAGAGAGCCACCACCTGTGCTGCAGCAGGAGAGAGAAAGGTACGTTTACATTTATATGCAAATTGGCACTTTAATTAAGCAGGCTAAATGTCAGTGAGTATGATGGAAGAGGGGAAGTGGTTCACCATGGATTAGCAGACAATCAGTCCATATCCACCATTATCTTTTGCCAAACCACTGGACTGCTGTGCGTGCATGCGCGTGCTGATGTGTCAGTCAACGCGTGCACTGTTATGAGTTCCATCTTCATTTTGCGCTGGCTCAAAATAGCGATAGACTTCAGCCCAAATTGATTGTGTGGGCTTGACAAATGAGTAGAAAGGAAAAAACGTCTAGATATCTTGACACTTTTCCATTTGTAAGTTTCACTATGTGCAGTTGAAATGATCACCACAGCAGTTCACATGTGTAGACAATGTGTTCCACAAGTTACAACTGTTATTTGGTACGTCACAACCTTAGAATTGGGGAAATGTGCACGTCACTCATTTTGTACTCATCAGCAATAATCTTGTTTGTTGATGTTGTGAATAAATACCGTAGCTTTTTTGGGGGTTTTAACAGACTTCATGGCTGCCAAGGGACAGTTAATAGATGTTTCTTTGATGGCGTCTGCGTCATAAATTGACCCGTGAACCAATCTATGGATGTGCGGAGAACAAAATCGCTTCATATTACATTCCTCTTTGTTTGGCCATCCTCAGGTTGCCTTCCATAACACACGGTGTGGCTTCATACTGAGTGTTTATGTTTCTGTGGGCTCTGTCAGCTTTTTGCCTTGCCGGTCTTATCCATAGTCCCCGGCTTTAATGGACTGATGGGACAGAGTGCGGCTGGGACCACGCTCTAATTGATACTATCGACAGATGAGCTTTACGCTTATTCCTGGTAGAGGTGAGCTTGTACTAATTGACGGCTGTGTCAAGTGTCACACACTGTGTCCGCACAGACACGCTAATAAGGAGGTGAACTTAGCTGAATATTCTGGTGGTCATGGCCTCATTCACCCGGAAAACAGGGGATTTTACTTCATATCAGTGCCAGTATTTCCAGATAACTGCTATCACCTGCTCCTCTAATGATCTGGAAATGCATATTTTAACCCATTCCTGTTTAATTCCGACAGGCAAAGCAGCCATTCACATTTATTGTTGCAAATGATGTCATTTGGGGTTGCATACATTAGACTCCCTTTGTTAAAATGTATTTTTTAATGGCCGCTAAGAAACCTTAAACCCTCTTAATCAGATTTTGATTATTTGTTTTTTTGTCCCTCCACAATAATTCAGCTTAAGTGTTCAGGCTGGTTTTAGTTTAGGGGCAAAGGTGTGTGTGTGTGTGTGTGTGTGTGTGTGTGTGTGTGTGTGTGTGTGTGTGTGTGTGTGTGTGTGTGTGTGTGTGTGTGTGTGTGTGTGTGTGTGTGTGTGTGTGTGTGTGTGTGTGTGTGTGTGTGTGTGTGTGGATTTCCATTCACTTAAAAGACCAATGACAGTGACTTTATTTGCTGCTCTTTGGACGTAAAGATGAATGTTTCTAATGGATGAAATAATGCATTGACTCATAACAGAGATTGAGTTAGAGAATCTGTGTTAGCAGTAAAATTGTGCTATTTTCAATACAAAAAAAGCAAAACAAAATAAAAATTTATGGTGCGCAGAAGCATTAGAAAAATAAGAAAAATACATGTACATAGAAGTGTTAATGTACATAAAAGGGAAAAAACAACCATAAGCCCTATGCTGGTGTTTCTTACAGGGGCGTGGATGGAGACGGATGCCTTGTTGAGCTATTTTCACTTCAAGGCTTTTTTTCATTTTTTTTTTTTTTTCACCTATGTCGATTTTTTCCATCCAGCTTTGTGCTCTTTTTGCTTACCAACCGTCTTCCAATGGGTTCTACACTCTGTGTGTCTGTGTGTCCGTGTGTCCGTGTGTCCGTGTGTGCGTGTGTGCGTGTGTGCGTGCGCATTAGGTGACGGTTCCTCAAGTGCAACCTATTAAAAACAAACCCAACTCCACAGAAGACTGTTTTCCTCCCCACATCATTTCTAATTACAGCCATCAATTTGGAGGCTTTGATGCCCACCCTGTTTTGAATTATTGATCTCTCTCAGGCTGACAGCTTTTATTAATTAAAATGGAGATGTACTAATTAAGAACGTGACATGAGGGTGTCATAATTGTAGCCCAATTTTAATTTTGGTGTTGCTCATCAATTTTATCACTGGTTAGCAGAGTGAGCGCAGTGTGATGAAAGGGTAGGCAAAGGCAAGGTCTTGGTTAGATTTGTATGTGCGCGTACACACACACACACACACACACACACACACACACAGGTTATTCCTTCCTGCCTCTTTGACATTGCCTGCACCCCTTGGTTTGGAAGACCAGATGTCATAATGACTTATTTTTCTTAATTAACATAACAGATTGCGCCACAACATGAATCATTACTTGCCGTAATTTGGCAGATAAGTGCTAATTTAATGCAAAGAGAAGCCTTTCCACAGAACATCACTATTGAAGTGATCCCATCAATCGCCCTCGCTGGCTGACCGTCACGTTCCTCAACTTTTAATCAAGGGGGTTTGGGGGAACAGGCAACGACGGGATGCGGTTTTCCAAATCCAGTGTTCCTCACTGTGTTAACGGCTGAGTTGAGAACATCCAAACGGATGAAAACTGTGCCAAACAATTTACTATTGTTTGTTATTCTCAAACAGCTGTGTGTCTGTCAGAGCAGTCGCTTTCCTCCACCAAATTGGTGCCGGTCCACATGTCCTGGAAGGTTTTAATTTCCCAGACAAATTGGAGAGATTACGGTCAAATATTATTTGTGTTTATTGAGCTTAAAAACAATTGCTAGGCAGGCTATATAAAGATGACATTGTGAAGCCATGTAGATGTATACCATTTACTATTAAACATTCAAAGTAAAATAAGTCCCATCGGTTAAGGTTTAAAAAAAAATATATATATATATATATATATATATATATATATATATATATATATATATTACAAATATTACTACTTGAAATCAAATAATTTCCATTTCGAACAATAAGTAAAAAGTACTGCAGCTTTAATTAACATTTAATATAATATTTTGATAAAATCAAAAACTAAATAAATATTGCAAGCAGGTCTAATAAATAATAGTTTCTGGTCTGACACAATGGATATTTTACCTTAAACAGCAAAACTATAGATGTATGTGTCCCTGTTGTCAACAATATATCATATTTTTGATACTCCTCCAAGTTTTGGACGCTGCGACTCCGCTCCCTGGCTTCCGTGTTTACAACCGCAACCTGCGGGCGGGGCTTATTTCTACATGATTGCTTAGAGGTGAAAGGTCAGCTTTAGATCGTCCAAACTGATTGGATTTCCGTTGCAACTTGCCAAATGCGGAAATGAACAGATCTGAGGATTTTTTTTAAATAATAATAATAATAGTCTATTTTATTTTGATGTTGGAAAAAAAAAATTGGCAATTGTTATTGTTTTATCGCCCAGCACTTATTCAAATTGTGCTTAGAGGGAATTCATTTCACTAGACATTTTGACCGGATAGATTTAAATATGTGGGACTTCAACAGATTTTCCCGGTCAAAAATAATTAAGGTAATTACTGGATAACGGAAACTCTGTTCCCCTATATATATCCTCACAAATTACTTCTCTCTTTCTGTCTGTACTTTTCCCCTTTTTTCCCACAGCTTTTCAAGATCAGGTGGCATTACTTGTAATTTGAATAAAAATAATTTCACAATAATTCACAATCACTCAGAGGAAAGTCAGCCCTTGTCTTCACATGTCCTCTAAAGCCCCAGAGCAATATTGTGACTGCAGCTCCACGTCTATCATGTCAATACTATCCATGTCATTGTTCATTGTCTATGCTACATGGCCCAGTCAATGAGCGTTTAAACAACAAGACACAAATTACTCGCCAATTAGCGGCTTGGAGCCAACAATGCTGAAGAACAGTCCTTGATGTCCCAAGAATGCCTTTCAGTGCCAGAGGCAAAAGAGCAAAACATCCCTTGTTCTTACAATCTTGGTCAGGCTGTTGTAAATGTTTTTAAGCTTGTTAGGTAAATAACCATTTAGCAGCAGACACAGCAGCCATACAGGACTGAAGATGTGCAACTGTTGGACCGGACAGAACTTTCTATATTCGTAATTCATGTAATGAGTCCACAGAGGGCTGTCTATGCTGGTGTTCATTCTCACGTGGGTGGTATGCACACCTTCTGGAGCAGCAGATGTATGAATGATATATTACGACACAGAAGAGGCTGTGATGTACACCTCCTACAGAAAATACAATTTTCGTAGAAGCTGCAATTTTACAAAACTGAAAGAGATGATAGCATGATGTGCATAGGTGTCCCTGGAAACATCATGTACAATATATTGTTAATAATGGCCTACTATTTACCTGGGAGGAACTTGAAGAGAAATAAAATCCTGGCTTCATGGATGGTGATGTCATAAAAAAATATTTCAGAACCAGTGTCTCCATAGTTGGCATTCAGACAAATGTGTTCAGCGATGTTGAGTCCTCTGCATGGACACAATTCCACAGACTCCTTGTCAACAGATGAGCCCCATGTCGTGAGAAGGAATCGCTAATGTTAATTGAAAGTTACTAATTTTTCAACTTGTCTGACCTGTAAGAGCCATTTGCCAGGGCCAGCTGTATAATGTTCCTCAGTGAGACAACAGAGGAATCTCCCTTTCATTTCTTAATCCAATCAAGGCCCTGCTTCTGCAGGGCTTCCACTATGATTTAACTGTTATGCTCACTGACTCAGAACAGATGTGAACCCATAAGCGCGACACAAAAACAATCAGGTAAGAAGTCAAAGTCCATACTCCAAGGTTTATTCCAAAAATCAGGCAGTGGTCAGACCAGTCTGATAAGGCAAACTTATCCAGCAGGGAACAGGCAGAGAATCCGAATCGAGGCAATAAGACAGACGGAAGGAGACTCTTTTTAAGTGGCTTGAGTCTAGAGACATGGAAGGTGGGATGGATGCGGATAGACCGGGGAAGACGCAGGTGAACAGCTGCTGTGTTGATGATCTTGGCTGTGGGGAATGGTCCTACAAAGCATGGGGCCAGCCTTCTGGCCTCAACCCAGAGGGGTAAGTCCCACGTAGAGACCCAGACCTTCTGTCTCTGAGCGTAGGTGGGAGTTGGGGTGTTGGCAATCACCGATTCAATATTCAAGATTCACATACATATACACACTGTCATACATATAAGCAGTGAAATGTCATGACACCCGATGATAGCGGTAGTAGAGTGTCATGAGCCAGCCGCCAGGTATGCTTGCATAGAAGGATGATGGCCTGAACGGATGGGACGCTGGCCTCGGATTCCTCATCGGGAAACAGAGGAGGCTGATAGCCCAGGGAACACTTGAATGGAGAGAGGCCGGTAGCAGAGCTGGGCAAGGCATATTCTACCCATAATAATTGTCTGGACAATGAGGTAGGATTCAGTGAGACCATGCAGCGCAGCTCGGTCTCCATCTCTTGGTTCATCCTCTCCGTCTGGCCACTGGACTGGGGATGGAAACCTGAAAAGAAGCTGACTGTGGCCCCTAGAAGACTGCAAAAGTTAGTCTAGAAACAAGAAGTGAATTGAGGCCCCTTATCAAAGACAATGTCTCTAGGAAGGCGGTGCACTCTAAACACTTGACTGAGCATGACTTAGATCTACCATAGTGAGGATAGTAGTGTTACCTTCTGATGCGAGGAGCCCAGTGACGAAGTTCAGAGAGACGTGGGACCATGGAGACAATGGAGAATGGGTAGAGGCTGGAGGAGACTAGCTGGGGTTTGACGGGAGTTCTTGTTCTGTGAGCATTCAAGACATGCAGCCACAAACTCCCGGGCGTCCCAATCCATGGATTCCCACCAGAAATGTATCAGAGAAGAGAGAGAGTCCTGGCTACCCCAGGATGGCAAGCTAACCTGGAGGAGTGTCCCCACTGCAGAACCTGAGAGCGTACATCGGCTGGCATTAAAAGGCTGTTTTCAGGGCAAGTGCTGGGAAATGGCTCATTGAAAAGAAACTCCTTTACCTTCTGCTCCAGTTTACCACACTGACCATGCAGGATCGAGGAAGAATCTCCTCTGGCTGAGAAGAATGACCCTCAGCTTGGTAGACACAAGAAGGGGCTTCAGCTGTGGTGTTCTTTGTTCCCAGGCGGTATGAAAGAGAAGTTAAATTGATTTTAAAAATAAATAAAAACGTGGCCATCTGGCCTGTCTGGGACTCAGCCGCTGAGGTATCCACCTCTCACAAATTGACGGGAGGGGTAAGGCAGGTTGAGAATTTTTGAGAAGATGAACCGTCTCTTCAACTCACCGAAGACCTTGTCCCCTGCAGAGTGGACCAGAGGAAAGAAGAACTTGGGGAGGTCACTGCAGTGAGTGGTACCGCCACCAGGCTATATTTCCTTCTGAATCTTCTGTAGAAATTGGCAAAACCCAAGAACTGCTGCAACTTATTCTTGGAGGCTGATACCGGCAGCAGACAACTGCCTGAACCTTGGCTGGGTCCATCTGCACGTTCCCTTCAGCAACCACAAAGCCCAAGAAGGAGACCCTGGGACACGGAATACGCACTTCTCGGCCTTTATGAACCGCTTGATCTCCCGAAGCCTCTCGAGAATACATGACATGGCGGACGTGCTCCTGCTCAGATCTGGAGAAGATAAGGATATCATCCAGATAGACAAAAACAAATACAGTAATAAAGTCTCTGAGAATATCATTATCCATAGCCTGGAAGACTGCAGGAGCGTTTGTGAGACCAAAGGGCATGACTAGGTACTTGTAATGTCCACTGGGAGTGTTGAAAGGCGTTTTCCATTTTGCTCACTCCTTGATGCGGACCAGATAATAAGAAAGAAAGAAGAAACAGTCTTTATTCATCACGCAACACACCACACTACAACACATGCTTGCACATACACACACACACACACACACACACACACATGCACATGCTTTGATGGTGGCCGGTGAAATGGATTCTCTGCTTTTGACCCATCCTGGCTTGTCCTTCCTCTGGGGGCACAGCCAGGAGCAGTGGGCAGCATACGTGGACGCGCCCGGGGACCAGGTGATAAATGTCCATTGCTGGTCAGACAATGATGGGTGCATGTTTTTGGTGGGGGTCCTTACTGACGTGAGGTGGAGGAAACCCCATGTGAGCACGGGGAGAACATGCAAACTCCACACAGAAAGGCTCCTATTTGGGAGATAACCCGCCGGAGCACGGTGCCAACAGCGCCCCAGGCGGGAATCGAACCCAGGACCGTCTTGCTGTGAGGCAGCAGTGCAATGCACTGGGCCTTCTCACACCTCCGCTCCAGGAGACGTCCATCGATGCGGATAGCCGTTGCAATGAAAGTGTTCAGATCTGCTAGTGGGTCCCAGGCCGCCAGCTCGTCCTTGATAACAACAGAAAGCCCGTGGGAAAAGGCGTCAGCCAGTTACGAGGAATTCCAATCGATCTCTGCTCCGAGGTTCCGAAACTCAATGGAATTGTCGATAACTCGCCGGCTCCACTGGGCCAGGTTAAAAAGTCCACAAGCAGCCTCACGGCCAGGTGTAGCGTGGTAGAAAACCCTCAGCAAAGGTCCTACTGCTTCTCCTACTCGGGGGTACCCCATTCCCGAGCCTGTCCCGTGAGCTGGGTGACCATGAATGCCACTCGTAAGCTCTCAGTGGGATACATGGGGGGTTGCTGTACAAAAGTTAACGATCGAAGCATGAGGAAGGACCGGCAGGTACCTGGAGCTCCGGCAACTGTTTGGGATTGGAGAGGTGAGGTTCGGAAACGGCACGAACAGGAGAACTTGTAGATGATGCAGCAGCCTTTGTTTGAGTGACCAGAGTGAGCCAATGGATCCGGTCGCAGGGAGCCTCCAAACGTTCATCATGGCATTTAGCATGGCGGTGAGTTGTTACTCGTGTTGGTGTAGAAAACAAGCATGTGCCGCCATCTCTCGCCTGAGAGTCTCTGGTCTCTGAGTCGGCTGTGTTAATTTCTGGCCAGATTGTAGTGTTATGCTCACTGACTGAGTTCAGTTCAGTTCCACCCGTTCCTTCTGGAACATTGGGCGACGAGTCCCCACCATTTACCAGAATGGTGTCTTCTCGTCGTTTCCATAACATGCTTTTTTTTTTTTTACGAGGTGAGGTTGTTACGCCCAACCCCCAACCTGGAGGACCGGGCGCTGACTTACCCGTGTCACAAAGGCATTAGTAAAGCTCATCTCACCCTGATGGAAGCAGCTGAACTTCTCTTTGGAAACCAAGCGTTGAACCTTCGATCCACCGCCGCCCACACGTTCTCCTGCTTCCAGCACAACGTGACTACTACTACCATCTGGTTACCCCCCAATACCCCCCAATACTCATCAATACTCATCCCCTAAAGATAGATATAGATATATATATATATATATATATATATATATATATATATATATATATATATATATATATATATATATATATAATATAATATAATATACAGTGGGCAAAAAAGTATTTAGTCAGCCACCAATTGTGCAAGTTCTGGCACTTAAAAAGATGAGCGAGGCCTGTAATTTTCATCATAGGTACACTCCGACTATGAGAGACAGAATGGGGGGAAAGAATCCAGGAAATCACATTGTAGGATTTTTAATGAATTAATTAGTAAATTCCTCGGTAAAATAAGTATTTGGTCACCTACAAACAAGCAAGATTTCTGGCTTTCACAGACCTGTAACTTTTTCTTTAAGAGGCTCCTGTGTCCTCCACTCGTTACCTGTATTAATGGAACCTGTCCACAACCTCAAACAGTCACACTCCAAACTCCACTATGGCCAAGACCAAAGAGCTGTCAAACGACACCAGAAACAAAATTGTAGACCTGCACCAGGCTGGGAAGACTGAATCTGCAATAGTTAAGCAGCTTGTTGTGAAGAAATCAACTGTGGGAGCAATTATTAGAAAATGGAAGACATACAAGACCACCGATAATCTCCCTCCATCTGGGGCTCCACGCAAGATCTCACCCCGTGGGGTCAAAATGATCACAAGAACGGTGAGCAAACATCCCAGAACCACACGGGGGGACCTAGTGAATGACCTGCAGAGAGCTGGGACCATAGTAACAAAGGCTACCATCAGTAACACAATACGCCGCCAGGGACTCAAATCCTGCAGTGCCAGACGTGTCCCCCTGCTTAAGCCAGTATATGTCCAGGCCCGTCTGAAGTTTGCTAGAGAGCATTTGGATGATCCAGAAGAGGATTGGGAGAATGTCATATGGTCAGATGAAACCAAAATAGAAGTTTTTGGTAAAAACTCAACTTGTCGTGTTTGGAGGAGAAAGAAAGCTGAGTTGCATGCAAAGAACACCATACCTACTGTGAAGCATGGGGGTGGAACATCATGCTTTGGGGCTGTTTTTCTGCAAAGGAACCAGGATGACTGATCCGTGTAAAGGAAAGAATGAATGGGGCCATGAGATTTTGAGTGAAAACCTCCTTCCATCAGCAAGGGCATTGAAGATGAAACGTGGCTGGGTCTTTCAGCATGACAATGATCCCAAACACACCGCCCGGGCAACGAAGGAGTGGCTTCGTAAGAAGCATTTCAAGGTCCTGGAGTGGCCTAGCCAGTCTCCAGATCTCAACCCCATGGAAAATCTTTGGAGGGAGTTGAAAGTGTGTGTTGCCTAGCGACAGCCCCAAAACATCACTGAGGAGATCTGCATGGAGGAATGGGCGAATATACCAGCAACAGTGTGTGAAAACCTTGTGAAGACTTACAGAAAACGTTTGACCTCTGTCATTGCAAACAAAGGGTATATAACAAAGTATTGAGATGAACTTTTGTTATTGACCAAATACTTATTTTCCACCAGAATTTGCAAATAAATTCTTTAAAAATCAGACAATGTGATTTTCTGGATTTCTTTTTCTCATTTTGTCTCTCATAGTTGAGGTATACCTATGATGAAAATAACAGGCCTCTCATCTTTTTAAGTGGGAGAACTTAAACAATTGGTGGCTGACTAAATACTTTTATTTATATATATATATATATATATATATATATATATATATATATATATATATATATGAAATCACAGTGAAGGTAAGCACGACTGAGTTTCATGTCTGCCATTAGTAATGATGGGAATGCAAGGACGATCACATGGTGTGACAGGACTGTCCCTGCATGAAGTGCTGACTGGGAGACTAATACAATTAGGTCTGTCTTCTGTCTACAAGAATGGATGTGAATCCATAAGCACAACCCAAAAACAATCTGGTAAGAAGTCCACAAGGTTTATGCCAGAAAACAGGCAGGGGACAAAACCTGGAGATCAGTCAGAGAAGGAAAACTTATCCGGCAGAGAACCAGAGTGCAGGGAGTCAGGCAGAGCTTTGGACAGAAGGTACAGGAAATGTGTAGTAGTGATTGAAAGCTCAGTGTAATGCAAGAGACAATCTGGCAGAGAACAAAGGGAAGTGAACTGGTATTTATACCGAGGGACTAACAGGGGAATGGGCTGCAGGCGGGGGAAACCAGGTAAAGGGAAGGGAGTGACAGCAAAGCAAAAGGGAGTGGGCGGATCTGAAATGATATGGAGGTTAGTGAGATGGCATGAGGAAATGACTGGATAAAAATAAAACATGGAAACAAATATAAATACTGGGAGATCGGGTAGGATTCATGACACTAACACCATGGGAAGGCAGCAGACCTTAACAGTATACATTAGGCCAGGTGCTTCCAACACAAAAGTTAAAAGCTTTTCTATTGTGTGTCTGGATGCTGGATCAGGCTCATATGTACAACCTGACAAAGAAAATCAGAGAAGGCAGCATTGTTCCTTCCAAAGCTCTTTTAAAGGTGTGCTGTGAATAGGAGATTAAGGTTGACCTATCAGAATAGTAAGGTGATGGAGGGATATGCAAGGCATTCCCCTCTTTATTCCATACCATCCGCCTTTTGGTGTTAATAGTCACAGCTTCTGACTTTACAGTTTGAAAAACAATGTTGTGAACCTCATCAGCATTGAAATACATAGTCTACCTTTTGTGTTGTTGAAAACAAATCAAACTTTGAAAGATCAGAACCCAGCTGTTTCATAAATGTACCCAACCATATAATTATCCTCTTGCCAACTCAGCCCAAACTTCAAAACAAAATAAAGTCTAAACTTCTGTAACTCTGCCCTGCAGGGGTTCAGTTAAATTTTCTGTCTCCATCTTTCTCTCTCTCTGTTTTGTCTCTCTGTTTTCCTCTCATCTTGTTTCCAACCTACCATTGTTTATCAGGGACATTATTTTGTCATTAGCCTCGCTATCTTCCTCTGCAAGCAGCTGGATGCTATGGTGGGCTTGTGCGCGCGCACGCACGCACACACACACACATGCGCGCCCGCACACACACACACACACACACACACCCTAGAGGTCCAGGTTACTTTTCACTGTGCTGCACTTCAGGATGTCTCTCGTCAGGGTGTGCAACAGCTTGCAACAGCAGACACCAGAACTGTGTGTGTGTGTGTGTGTGTGTGTGTGTGTGTGTGTGTGTGTGTGTGTGTGTGTGTGTGTGTGTGTGTGTGTGTGTGTGTGTGTGTGTGTGTGTGTGTGTGTGTGTGTGTGTGTGTGTGTGTGTGTGTGTTGGAGGGAACAAGGCAGCTGGTACAGTTGGCCCCTAACCCCCATTTGGAAGGGGGTGTTTGGACCAACTCTTGTTATTCCTCCTAACACACACACAACTTCCAGCCCCCCTGCTTAATCGAGGAGAGCCCTAAGTATCAACAACCCTGCAGTCTGCCCAAAAATTTGTCCTCTCTCTCTCTCTCTCTCTCTCTCTCTCACCATATCTCTTACTTTCCCTTCCGCCCTCTCTCTGTAAACAATTGAAGCTAGTGGCTTCAGTCATGTGATCTGCTAGCATGTGCAGACAAGATTGTTTTTGTTTTCATTTCTCTTCCACACAGTGAACTTTACTGGAGGTGAGTGTGTGCGTGCGTGTGTGCGCGCATGTAGCCTTCTGAGGGAATTGAGTCGGGTGGGACTTAAATGTTCTGCCAATTTTTAGAGGGCTTTCTGTACAACTATGTGTTGCTTTTGTGTGTATACATGTGTATGCATGTGCACACACATGCGCCCACGTGCATGGGCCGTGAGCTTTGGCAGCGTTACTTCATTGCAAGCTGAAAATGGATGTGTTTACCAGCTTCTTTCTCCTCCTTTTCTCTCTCTCCCTCTTTCCCTCCCATCATTCTGTTTTCTTCTCTCTGTTCGGAGATTATTTTATGTTGTGCTCAGATACTAAGACACGTCAATACATCTTAATTGATAGAAAACTTTTCAAGTAAAGGAAGTAAACAAAGGCACGTGCATGCACACATACACACACACTGTTACATAGCTATGTTCCCTCATATAGCATGCATAATGCATGACCTCCCATTGACATCTATGTAAACACTGGTGATTCCTGCAGCTGCTCAGCTATAGCTCTTTGTTCGAGGTTTATGGTGGTGATAAAAGCCACTCCTTAATTCAATTTGGTCCCTCTCTCTCACTGTGCCCAATTCTCTCCATTGTTTATTGGCATGTGCATACTGTCGTTCTACCTTTTGTTCCCTTCCCAGGAAAAGTAAAGCGGTACTGAACAGAGTAAACTCTGTTTGATGGCAGATTTGAGATGTCACGTTTGATGAATCTCAAATCCAAAAATGATCTTAGATCTTTTCTTTCCCAAAGTGGTTCGCCTTGAATTCTGGTTTGCATAGAAACCCTTGTAACACTTGTATTGTAAATGTACAATAATGGCCATTGATTGCTATTGTTTTAACTGCTAGTTGCAACAGCACATTACATTTATTTAGTTTATGAAGACAGACCAATTTGTGCAAATTTGTGCATTTCTTTGCATATCAGATCTTTTCTCACATTCTGCATTGTTTGAACGGGAAGTGAATCAAACAAGTGAAATGTAGCCTTTAAGCCAGTCAGAGTTGAGAGACTTGTGGCCCGGAAAACTATTTTCTTTGCCTTGGTTTGTAGTGTGAGTCCTGCTCCTTAAATCAGGTTGTTTGTTGCCTTCATCACACTGGACGGCAGCTTGAACCATTTGTTGTTGATGTTTTTTTCTCACTTGGCTAAATTGTGCCTTTATGGTCGTAAAAACAACATGATGTTTTTTTTCTCAATGAAACAAAGGAAAAGCATGTGTTCTCTTTCGCTCTCTCTTTCTCTCTGTTTTTCATTTTCCTTCTCCCCACCTCCTGTTTCTTTTCACCTATCCATCTATGTTGCTTTTCTCTCCTTCCCTCCTTCTCTTTCCATAGCTACCTCTCCTCCCCACTCTCTTCTTCAATCTCCCTTTGTTTTTTTTTTCTCCTCTCCTTCCTTAAATTACTGGATGAGTTTTCCTCTCTCCCTTCCTCTCTCCCCCTTCCTCGCATCTCAGTTTAACTCCACCCCCTCCCTTTGCTCCTTATCCCTCTCTGCGCTATCATACTTCAATCTCTCTCCCCTCCTTTCCCGCTCATTTCACCCCCCCCCCCACGCCCCACCCCACTCTCTCTCTTTTTTTCCTCTTTCTCCTCCACTCCAACTCACACTCCCTCTCTTCCTTTGTCTCGTATCTCTACCCGCCTGCAGTGTGTGCGTGCATGCGTGCGTCTCTGTGTTTTTTCTTCATAATTTAATGGCGAGAGGAGGTTTGAGCCCGGTGTTTGGTTGTGTGTTACCTGTGTTTAGCGTCATTGGATGTGTTGGTGGGAAGCTGCTGTTAAACCTAAGCTTCTGTTACACATAACAGGTGGAAGAATGGATCCAAGCAAACACACACTGTGACGGGGGCTCCCATCAATGTTTGCTCCCACTCCCTCAGGAGCGCAGCGTATGGCCTAAAATGTCCCATACGTATGCACCTGCAAGGAAACTGACAATAAAAGAGATGTATACATGGGTTTAATCTGCTGTTGCTTTACTGCTGAATGGAATATCTGTTTTCTATTCCTCTGTGCTTTCTAAGGCCAGGTACTGGGCAGGATCTCACCATTTTATTTCCGATTTAGATACAAAGCGCAACGATCCGATTCAACATCGGTTCAATCCGATATTTATGAGATTTACGAGACTATTCTGTATCGATATACTGACATTTTATCCATTATGAGAATTGCTACAAACCTTTTACTATACCTCTGCAGTGGATTACAAACATATTTTACAGAACAAATGCAGTCCAATACAGAAGTTAGGTATTTAAATTCAATTGTGACTATGGTGGTATTTAATTTCAATGGAAAATTGTAATATATAATTGTAATATACACCCACTGGCCACTTTATTAGGTACACCTTACTAGTACCTTTGCCTTCAGAACTGCCTTAATTCTTCGTGGCCTAGATTCAACAAGGTGTTGGAAACATTCCTCAGAGATTGTGGTCCATATTGACATGATAGCATCACGCATTTGCTGCAGATTTGTCGGCTGCACATCCATGATGCGAATCTCCCGTTCCACCACATCCCAAAGGTGCTCTATTGGATGGAGATCTGGTGACTGTGGAGGCCATTAGAGTACCCTGAACTCATTGTCATGTTCAAGAAAACAGTTTGAGATGATTTGAGCTTTGTGACAAGGTGCATTATCCTGCTGGAAGTAGCCATCAGAAGATGGGTACACTGTGGTAATAAGGGGATGGACATGGTCAGCAACAATACTCAGGTATGCTGTAGCATTTAAACCATGCTCAATTGGTACTAAGGGGCCCAAAGTGTGCCAAGAAAATATCCCCCACACCATTACACCACCACCACCAGCCTGAACCCTTGATACAAGGCAGGATGGATCCATGCTTTCATGTTGTTTACGCCAAATTCTGACCCTACCATCTGAATGTCGCAGCTGAAATCAAGACTCATCAGACCAGGAAACGTTTTTCCAATCTTCAATTTCCATTTCCATTTCCATTTCCATTTCTGGTGAGCCTGTGCAAATTGTAGCCTCAATTTCCTGTTCTTAGCTGACAGGAGTGGCACCCAGTGTGGGCTTCTGCTGCTGTAGCCCATCTGCTTCAAGGTTCGACGTGTTGTGCGTTCAGAGATGGTCTTGTGCATACCATATACATACATACCACCTCAGACATCAACAAGGCATTTTCATCCACACAACTGCCGCCTCTCTCTGTAAACCCTAGAGATGGTTGTGCGTGAAAATCCCAGTAGGTCAGCAGTTTCTGAAATACTCACACCCGCCCATCTGGCACCAACAACCATGCTATGTTCAAAGTCACTTAAATCGCCTTTCTTCCCTATGCTGATGCTTGGTTTGAACTTCAGCAAGTCATCCTCACCGTGTCTACATCCCTATATGCAATGAGTTGCTGCCATGTCATTGGCTGATTAGCTATTTGTGTTAACAAGCAATTGAACAGGTTTACCTAATAAAGTGACCGGTGAGTGTATAATGTCATATAAAAACAAAGTATCAATATTGCAATTTTCCAATCAAATCAATACATTTATGCTCAGTGTGTTCAATGGTCTGTAGTGTGTCCAGCTGTGCATTTATTGTTTCTATTGTTTGATAGCTACAACTTTTTTCAACAATGTGCAGAACAAAAAATTAATATATTATAGTTTGATTATTTATTTGGTCTGTTTGGGTGTCTTTCTTCACTGGAGCATTGTGGTTCACAGCATGGCATACAGGGAATAACACAAATTATACTTATAATGGTAATGAACACCTTTTAACTTACCTGAGTTCAAAAATATTTACAGAAATGGCCTTCGAGAGAAGCTGAAGATAAGGTCTTAAACAAGGTGAACACACACATACGGACACGTATACCTACACACAAGCAGAAGCACAATCAACTACCACAACACAATCTCCATACAGACATATTCCCACTCGCAATTATGCATGCAAATATGCCAATCATTTGCAGTTAACCCCGCACAAAGGGTTAATGGTCAATGACGGGTTCTCAGTAACACATGTACAACTGATCACATTATCGCGCCGAGACAGCCCTCAAATCAGGACAAAGACAGCGCAAGACCCATCCCCACAACCACCAACTGGTTCAGATAGTGTTTGTAACATCAAATTGTTATTGTTTACTATTTTCCATCTCCAGCCGAATGTTAAGCCACAATTAGCACGTGAGCCGTCTATATCTGTCCATCAATTCTTTGCCTGGCCCAAGGCAACATGAACACTGGAGACGTGAGTGGCATGCCAACACACACAAAGACACACACACACACACACACACACAGATATTTGTGTCGCTGAAGTGGCTCAATGTTGTTTCTTCTTTCGGGGTTTGCTTTTCATTTCGTCTTTCCCTTATTTTTAACTTCCATCACTCTTAGAAATGTGGAGTGTGATCCAAAAAGTGCAGTTCTCCATTTGCCCCATGGTTTAGATGTGGCTTTAAGACACAAGAAGTCTGATGTCCGTTAAAACCGAGAACGTCGTTGTGACGCGGTCACGTGAAGAAGTTGTTTGTTGTTGTTTTGTGCTGAACAAGGTTGGGTCTCGCTCCTTCCCTTCCCGGTCTTTCAGCTGGGTTTGGTGGTACTAGTATTCTGGTGCTGGTATGCTGTGTTAACTGGTATACGGTTACTGTCTTTCCAGTACACATCCTTGCGCTGTGGAGGTTCTTCTCTTGTCTTTGTGATGACTTGTTGACATGGTTGAGGAGGGAAAGCAGCCGAGAGATTAGAGGCGGGGCCCTGTCTATCCTTCTATCCTTCCCCCACTACTCTCTCGCCCCTTCTCTCTCTCTCTTTGTTATGGCTTTCCCGCCACGCTTGGTGTGTCACATCACCGTTCTGCAAAGCAGTAAATTAATCAGAGATGATGATGCCTGCCTTATGGAGACCTCCTTCAACACACACACACACACACACACACACACACACACACACACACACACACACACACACACACACACACACACACACACACATACAAATGCATGCTTGAACAGATGAACTACTTCTTAAGTGCTGTTCCCTCTTTACTCTCTCTTCCACTTTTCATATCTGTCGCTCTTTGTCTTTCCCTGTTCACTCATCTCCGCTGCCTTACAGCTCATTAGTGCTACAACTAACCCTTATTTTCATAAACCATTAATTGCTTGATTATTTTGTTCAATCATTCGATTATCTCAGTGATTGATTACATTTATTAATTGACAGGAACATAAGGTATTAAAGTACAGAATGATGTTAAATTCTCATCACAAGTTATTTGGAACACGAAAACCCATCTTGAAATTGCTTTGTGTATTGGAGAGAGTTTTACACGATCATCATTGAAACAACATTTTATCACCTACATTGAATTCAAAACAGCAATATGTTTACCAGACCATCAGTGGGAATCCTTGATCAGCTGAAAACCCCCCAAAAAGAAAAGCAAAGAAAACGACAAAATGTCTTTGAGCAAGTCAGTTAAACCCCAACAGCACAGGCTGCTCAGTCGGTCTGAATGTCTGAAAGTGTATTAATGTTGGGTTTGGTGCAGGAAGAACACACGCTATGACAATAAAATCCAAACCGAGCGTGTGGTAACCAGAGAGACGGGGAGCTGTGGGGCTTTGCGGAGGTTTGGGGGTGGTTACAAGTGAAAGGCCTTTAGGTAAATGTTGAAGTGGCGGGCAGATCCTTTGTCCTGCCCTGAGGCTGAGCAAGACGATGAGGCCAGCTGATAGGCCTTTTATAATGCTCTCCATCAGCTCAATCTCTGGGGCTTTTAAGAGCACCTACCGTGTGTGCATACGCACGTGCGCACATACACACACATGCACACATGCACACGCGTCCCGTCCCCCCCCTTCGATGTGTAATTGGGAAAGAGGCCCCTTCCGCTGGTCTTCATGGTGTGTATCGCTCTCCTGGGAACTGAGGTGTGTGTGTGTGTGTGTGTGTGTGTGTGTGTGTGTGTGTGTGTGTGTGTGTGTGTGTGTGTGTGTGTGTGTGTGTGTGTGTGTGTGTGTGTGTGTGTGTGTGTGTGTGTGTGATGTTGTTGTGGTTACAGGAAGGGTGTTTATAATCAAGCTCCATGGTGATAAAAGGATGTATGTTTGTGTGTGTGCGAGGGGTTGTGTGGTTGGTTTATTGCACTTATTGACAGGTTGTGTGTGTGTGTGTGTGTGTGTGTGTGTGTGTGTGTGTGCTGAAGGGTCAGGTGGAGGTCAAAAGTAACTGAGCATAGGGTTCATTTAACCCTTGAGAATAAGAACAGAACAGGAAAAGATACATAGAAAAGAGTGTCCATGTGTCAAACTGACACATACACATTACTGCACACCCGGGCAGTATGGGCTTGCACTCAATTACAATATAATTTTCTGCCAATTATTACTGATCTCAATATAAAATATGGTCGATTTGATTGGAATTAGATGTTCTGATTGGAATTAGATGTGCTAAGCTGAGGTAGCTAAGATGAGGTAAAAAATTCATGCAAGCATTAGGTGATAAACTAGGAAACCTCAGACCGTCCATGACCCCCTTTGTGTTAGTCTCCACGGTCGAGTCCGAGAATCAGACCCACTATGGACAAAGAGGGAGACGACGAAAAGCCACCAGCCGCCGTTTGTTTTGCCAGAAACCACACAGACGCGCACACCACACACATCCATCTCTGCCAGTTTTTCCTCACATATCCTAGTCCGCCATGCTCTACGGCCACCACCTTTGTTACGAGAGAGAGGGAGGGAGGGAGAGAGGGAGGGAGAGAGGGAGGGAGGGAGAGAGGGGGAGAGAGAGAGAGAGAGGTTATGTTTCTGCTCTCTGCTGCCTTTGTTCACATCAGCGGGTAACCCCCTTCCAGCACACACACCCCTAGTCCTGAACACAAGCATTTGCAGGCAGCAGCATACACATTCCAGAAAAACTCAGACTGTGAGACATACACAAACATGCGTGCACATGGCTAAATTTGTAGCTTCCAGCGGTAAATCGCTGTATATTCCCCATGCTCATTAGAGCGTACAGCAACATCAATTCAAGGAAAGCCCATCACCATGCTGTTTGTGGGGGGCTATGCTGACTTACTGCTGCTCCCACTTCACCTTCACCTTCCACCCCCCTTCCCTTCCCTCTCTCTGTCGGGTTTGTTTGGTTTCGACGTCTGATTAGGGCCGTTAGACGTATGGTTATTTTTGTTTCTTTAGGGATAGGATTTGAGTATTTTTATTTTTATGTCTATCAACCCGGGGTGTGTTTTAGGATCCCTGAAGGCGGGCCGCTTCTATTTTAAGAAGGGGCTGTTCTGCATTTTCTGCTTTTGGGACAGTTGTCGGTGTACCGTTTGGTGTACTGAAGACTGAGATGTAGAAAGAAAAAGAGAGCGTACAGAAATAAAAACTGAAGACCTTGACGCAAGCCCACAGCAGCATCCACAGGATTTCGATTCCCTTTAAAGACCAGTGACAGTGACTTTATTTGCTGCTCTTTGGTCGTAAAGATGAATGTTTCTAATGGATGAAATAATGCATTGACTCATAACAGAGATTGAGTTAGAGAATCTGTGTTAGAAGTAAAATTGTGCTATTTTCAAAGCAAAACAAGATAAAAAGATTTGTGACGTGCAGAAGCATTTTACAGTGCTGCTCAGTATATAAGAAAAATGTGCGTGCGTGCGTGCGTGCGTGCGTGCGTGTGTGTGTGTGTGTCTGTCTGGCCCAAAGCAGGGTACGTATGTGGGGAAAACCACCCTATAGCGCAAATCTGGGGCACGAGAGTCAAGCGTGCTTGTGAGTATGTGCGTGCTTTTCAAGCCTGGGGGGGTTGGGTTGTAAGTGGGAACCCTAACCTATAGCTTTAATCTGGGGCGTGAGCAGTGTGTGTGCTAGGTAGAGCGCAGGGCAGGGCCCTCGTCTTTCTCGCCTTGGGGCTTCACTCTTCCTCTCCCACGTGAAAGGAGGAGAAATCAGGACACATATCTATCAACCTGAGTCATTAAGGACCTGTCCCCCCCCCCCACACACACACACACACATTTACTCACACACAAACATGGGATCACTACCTGAAGATAACCATGTCTTCATGTCACACTACACACACTCCCCTCCGTTGTGACATGTGTACCTATAGGGTCAAACGTTTGCCTTTCAGACAAAATAGGCCATTATGCCGACAGAACGGGAGCGCTCCAGTCAGAGGTAAAGAACACTAGCACTTAATGCGTTCTGAGCAGGTTGTCACTGGATTTGATGGTGCAAATTTGAGAACTAAAATAAAATAAACTGCCTCAACATAAATGAGGGAATTGCTCACATCGACAAGGAGGTGTCAGTTTTTTTTTCCCAGGGATGTATATAATGATAATAACAAGTACTAGTAATATCATTAAACACAAAGGCGTCTGTAATGATCCATCGGGTCAACAGGCAATGGCCTAAGTGATTTGATGCGATATTGTTTCCGATCACTGTTTTATTTTAAAAGCATACCTTTACTCTGCAACAAAAATAATTGTTTGCAATTAAAAAATCCTGAAGCACAACAGCATTTTTACAATGTTTGGGTAAAAACAAAATTTCCAGACACGCTACACACTCCCCATTGCCCCTCCTGCATCACAAACAGAGAAAAGGCAACATGGATGATCGACAGCGCTCACAAGAACAAGTGTATTTGCTCTCCTCCTGGGATTAACCGCTCATAGTGGAAATATTTTGGATTTCAAAAGAAGATCTATGTGTCATATGCAATTAACGAAATTATGAGCGGAAATGCGTAATACAATTGTCCCGGCAATCATTTACAGTGTATCTATGTACATCTGTACATACTGTACAACAATAGGCTGGATCCCTATTGTTTTTGCTTGGATTTTTATTATTATTTTTCGGTCTAAAAATGTCTGGCCCACAACAACCGCGGAACCCACAGACGTGGTTGAGGTCTTGTGGTTCCAGTTTGATCCGTATCGATCTACCTTTGGAGCTGGAATTAGTGGAAAAAAACGATCTTTTTTTTTTTACCGGAAGTAGCAAACTGTTTGTGCATTGCAGATGGTGGAGTTTGTGGAGCTGGGCGCATCATCCAATTTGTTATGTATGTGCAAATTGTGGCTCTGGGGGTGGTGCATTTGTAGGAGATGCGTGGTGTGGACTCCATCGGTCTGTAGTGGTTGCTCTGCGGAGTATCTGCACTGGGTTGAGACAACCTGAGACACGCCCAGCTTTTCGTTTGACACTTTATCTCTTTTGCATTTTTTTGTAAATCAACACATTCTGTTTGCATCTAACCCAGTGTCATGTTCCTCCTTATTTTGTGGCATTCAGCCAGTCGACTAGGGTTGGGCACCAAAACCCGTGCCAATACGATCGGTATCTACCAGATCAAATCCTAACGAAGATTTGGTGCCTCATTTCGGTGCCTCTTTTTCATCATCATCGTGATATGAATCATTTAATTTTACATCGCTATGCATAGTAAGCTGGCAGAATTTAAATGTTGTCATTCCTTACTCACCCCCAAGTCAGTCAAAAACATTCTGTGTTTATGCCTTCACACGTGGAGTTTGCATGCAGCTCCAGAGCAACAGGTCTGAATTGTGTCTGTTTTATTTTAGTCCCAAAAGTTTTAAAAGTCGATGAAATGTCTCTGAGGGATATGGAGTGTTTAATCCGTTTGAATGGAACTGTGTTGTTGGGAACTTCCACACATGATTTCCTTCCACAGAGACATTGTGAGGCAGGACTCTGTGGACAGCCATGTTCAAACTTTGAGGATAAAGTAATAACACGCAACAAGTGTATTGGTTCTCATAGCGATCTCTCCTCCATGCGCAGACAGGGCTACCCACAATGCAATGTCTTAAAGCGACAGGCCCTGTCTCTGCCGGAGCTGTCTTGGAATTGTTTTTAAAACGACAGACAAAAATACAACAGACATTACAGTTATTTTGAATTGCCATGTATTCATGTGCAATTTGTTCAATAAAGGCATGTTCGAAATAATTTATCTCATTTCTTAATTCAGTGTGCATGGGCTATTCAATGCTTGGGGTCTATGTTAGCAGCGTACCTCTTAGAGCAGAAAGACATAGGAACTGTATAGCTAATATGCACACTTAATTTTTTGTTTATTTATCACAACTCATATCATCATTGCCATCTTTAATGTTGTCGACCGTTGTTTTGTGCTTTTTTTCATTTAAAGTATCGGTTCAGGCACCGTTTAGGCGCCAGTTCCATCGTAAAAGTCATGGTTTAGCACCCAAAAACCTAAACGAGGGACTCTGAAAATGGAACTGGTGTTAGTAGTAATTCTGATGTAAAGACAAGCGGCAGCACGAAATGATGCTTCGTTCCATGGGAACTCTAAAATTTGTAATGCTATGATTGTAACATGGTTGTGGTAGGCACGAGAAAAGTTGTGAAATCGCCCAATATGGAATCATTATCCGAAGAATGAATTTTCATGTTATTGTCCTGAAGCTTGTGATTCACCCCTGCTAAGGCACACAAAGTTTGCGATCCTCTGAGTTCCTGTCAAATCTCAGAGGAAGTACTGTTATCACTCTTTCCCTCTCTCGCTCGCTCTCACACCCTCTTTCATTATATGTTTACAAGGCTGACTTCTGGCAGTGCCGGGACGGCTGTGTGATGGCCAGCACTTTTTGAAATCCTGCAAAGTGGTTCCACTACAAGACACCAAAACACGGTGTTTTAAACATTAAATTGAGTCCAACCAAGAGAAAAAGGCACACAGCTTAGAGATTCCTTTTCAGGAAGTGTGTGTGTGTGTGTGTGTGTGTGTGTGTGTGTGTGTGTGTGTGTGTGTGTGTGTGTGTGTGTGTGTGTGTGTGTGTGTGTGTGTGTGTGTGTGTGTGTGTGTGTGTGTGTGTGTGTGTGTGTGTGTGTGTGTGTGAGAAAGTGGGGGGGTTTGATAGATAATAGAAAAACCATGGGAAGCAAAGGGCCAGTCCAGGCTTTTTGTCCTGTAATCGCGGTGTGTTGCTGCACAGCCATCACTGGTTGCTAGTTTGTCTGCAGGCCAATTAGGAAATAAACAGCATTGTGTGGTATCAAAACAGTCGCACAGAAATACACACATCCAGTGGGTCTCTGGCCCCAGGCCAAGCTTGTGTACGCCATCCCCCATTTTACCCCCCACCAGAGGGAGTCCACTAAGAAGGGTGTTTATATGCCTGGGAGCGCACGGTGAGGCAAAAGGGGTACTAGCAAGCAAAGCCCTTTCATACCGATGTGCACAAAGTGTAGCTCACACCTAGAAGTGTGACAGTGTGTAGAGTAAAACCTTTAAGATTGTGTGCTTGTCCCCGTGCAAGTATGCATTGCAAGTGGCAGCCAGCAATGGAGGAAGAGACGGAAAGAATATAGACCCACCCTTCCTGTCCTGAGGCCCCTATCAGCTAATGCAATTAACTGCAAGCTAACGTGGGTGAAGCTGGGCGGTAGGTACGGCTCTGTGCGGCCGTGTATCTGTACTGTGTACTGTCGAGGCATTTTAGTCATAAAGCCCATGCTGGACAAAGCAATTATATCATACAGACTACTGAATATCATAGGAGATTATCTAAACATGTGGACAACACCAATGGCAGATTGATTTAGCGTACAACAAAGATGGTAATTTAAGTTGATTCCCAAGATCTCAGATGTCAGATATTGACGATGATACAAAATACAGTTGGAAAGAGCAAACAACAGTGCAACCTGTTTTTCATTGAACTTGATTCCCAGTTATCTTCATTATGTGTTTATCAAAGAAAATCTCTGTTTGATCCCCTGATTTTAATGCACAGCAAGTGAACTGCGCACATCACCCTCTTATCAAAGGGAATATTAGCAGCTCCTCACAGCAGGATCTTCTGAGCGTGCTGCCTTCGATCTGAGGTGGGGGGTTAAAGAGAAGAGAAGCACCAGATATGCATTTAATCCTATTCTCTGTTTAATTTGGTGGTTTAAATACAGGGGGTGCGCAACTGATAATGTTTTGTTAGGTTGAGGGTTTTGTTAGGGTTAGGGTTATCGTATAGTGTTTATATTTTGCCATCTATCACATTGAGTTGACCAGAAGGGCAGAGAAATTGAGTCGATTACATCCTGATTGATTTTCTAAGCATCGCGCCATGTTTTGGAAGATTTTTGCTACCCCCAGGCCACACGAAAAGCGCTCCAGTCGCGAAGCCGCTTCAGATACGCTGCCATGTTCACCATATGGAAGGTTACACTAAGCAGAAGCAGAAGCACGTAAACTGGATTGTAAATTCCCATAGAGATCCATTCAAAAGTTGTATTTAGTGAAAATATTTAAATACCAAGCCTGGTATGCATCAACTACATATATAATGATGTGCGGCCCTGACGTGGATTTCTTTTTCACCACAACAAATTAAACCTCACTTATGTAAATAAAATATAATCATTCAGGCAGGAAAACAAATATCACGCCCAGGAATATGCTTTAGATTTTACTTCATACCTGGGAGGTTGGCCCAGGGGCCAGATGCCATCTTTGCTAGTTTATAGCTTTTCTATAGATAGCTGGCCATTACTAGTCTGTTTTGTTCACCAGTTATTTCACGGGTTTGGAGAGACTTTGGCAAATTAACAGACCTTACGTTTGTTTGGAATTTCTGTGGAAATCGCTGGTGTTCTTTCCACCTTGGAGTAACACTGGTTCCCCCTCCATTTATGTGGAGCTGGAGAGAACCATGAGAAGGTTTGGCTCTGAGGTTTTTAAGAGGCGGAGCAGAGCCAGTGGAGAGGATCTGCCTCTGGCTCCTGTTTCAAGGAGCTTGCTGACGGGCTCCAGGCATATGTTGTTATGGCTACCGAGTCTACTTGGCCCGTAGGGCAAAGCTTTGACTGAACGTCTTCACTCGTGCGTGTGCGTGTGCGCGCACGTGTGTGTGTATAGTTTTTAAAAACAGATGCTGTGGTTCAGTAAGCTTCAAGGTCCTTTATATGGTGTGAGGATACAGGAATGTATCTTGTATATGCAAATACTGTAGGTAACCTTATGGCGTCATGACACCATTTCGGCTTCAACATCAACAAGAAACTTAATATATGCAAAAAGACTGTGTTTATATATTTGAGGCACTAGCTGAGTAAAGGACCAGACTCTTCGAGATTGTTAAAAGTTGGACTATTAGGGTTAACAGACAAACTGACTTGTCATACAAGGTATATCCACTGGTGCAATAAAGATATTTTACAGTAGTAGACAATACACTGAGCTTGCTGGTACTGGCTTTGGCATTTATACGTTATGGAGTGTATTTGTCCTCCTTGACACCCACCCAAACCTCAAACATACCCAAAGTTATGGGCCTGCACAAACATCAATGATTTACACATACCTGGTTAGGAACAACTATAAGCAACATAACCAATAATCCACAATCTTCCCTGAATAATAGTACCCCCCCCCACACACACACACACACACACACACGTGGTGTCTCTCTTGCTTTTATGAAAACTCAAATTTTCTAGAATGTGTGCTGCCCAACAAAAAGCTGCTATTGAGAGCACCTTCAGAGCCATACTAATGTACATTCAATGGTGTGTGTGTGTGTGGGTTTGTGTGTGGGTGTGTGTGTGTGGGTGTGTGTAGGTGCGTGAGTGTGTGGGTGTGTGTGTAGGTGCGCGTGCCTGTGCGTGTCTGTGTGTGACATATCCGTCAATCAAAAGCTGTGCCCTTCATGCATGTTTTCACTGTGTCATATGCAGATTCCCATTGTGGGTTTACAGAATTGGTCCTGTGTCTGTATTGTGTGAGTGTGCATGCACTTATATGTTTGTATTTATCTATACGTGCCAGCATGTACAGTATGTACAGTATATTGTCTTGTGTATGTATGTTTGTGTATATGTGTGGGCGACTGGGCTGACTGTTGTGGGGTTCATATTTATGAGTGCATGTGTTCTTGTACGTGTGTGTGTGTGTGTGTGTGTGTGTGTGTGTGTGTGTGTGTGTGTGTGTGTGTGTGTGTGTGTGTGTGTGTGTGTGTGTGTGTGTGTGTGTGTGTGTGTGTGTGTGTGTGTGTGAGATATATCTAATCATAAGGCAACCAAGAAGTAGTAATCTGATTTATAGGAGGTTATTGAGGAGGAAATGAGTGTCATAGCCACTGGCTGTGACGAACGAGCGGACTACCATGCACTCAGCATCAAAGAGCCAGTACAACACATAAACACCCACGCGCACACACACACACACACACACACACACATACTTTGCTTCCAGTTCTAATCACAGCAACAACAATCTGTGAAGCTCTGACCGAGCGGTCCAGCAGGAGTGGAAGGGAGTGTTTGCGGAGTGGAGGAGTGTTTGAGGGCTTCTGGGCAGGGCCACGCGGGGGGAATTCCTTTGGCCCACCACACCGTTCAGTTGGCTTCATTACATTTGACTTATGGCTTATTTTCTGGTATCAAAGAAACCAAAGCTGCCAGGTAGGCGTGTGTATGTGCGCCTAACCTCGGCCCAAATGGTTTTTAAGGATTTTTTAAAAGCACTTTGAGTTTACTAAAAATTATAAATGTGAGGTGCTGGATGCCACTGTAGTGTAACATTGAACGTTCCCTCATGATGCACTCAGAGCCCAGGAATGTGACCAGGAATAATTTTGTTGACTCTGGATAGAAACTGTAGTTTCCCTTGTTAACGTTCAGTACAGGAATGTTTACTTGTCTGTCCGTGGTCAAATGTTTCACTTTGATTAAAGAAATAAAAATTTCAGTTTTGATGCAAAAGTAGTAGTTTTCCGTGATTCTCAACTATGACTATTATCAACAATCGGAGAATCTTGTAAAATTCTTTCCTCATCTCACATTATCTGAATCTTAGGGGGAAAACAATTTAAAGGTCGCTTATGTATCCTTTGTCTACCTTGAAACTGCAGTAAACCTACTTTAAAATTTGATCGGATGTAGTAGTAAAGTGCCCCTATCACTAAGAGGGCAACAATAACTCAAACCACAGTTATTGTCCCCATCTCTGCCCTGTATTTTGCTTAAAACTGGAGCCGTACCCCAGAACGGCACTGTAGAACTCATTAAAGACAAAAGGCCAGATGTCTTATGGTAGTGAGTTAGAAACACTCCCACACTAATGCCTCACATCGCCTGGACCCCCTAGTCTTGTTCCGTCTATTTACCCAATAAAAAAGTTGGCACATCTGTCCAGAGAAATGCAACAGATGTCAGCACATCCTATGCCCAAACGCAGGCACAGCCTTTTCTCCCTTTAACCAACCAGAACTCCCACTGAGTGAAGGAGTCATACGTGTCATGCCCTCATTCCTTCTCAGCCTTGTTCCTACCGTTGAAGGGATACTCCTGTTTTAGAGCAAATGCTTTTTGTCTATCTTGCCCAGATTCAGAAGAGAAGGTCAATATAAATTTTCATCCCTGTTAGTCCAGTTCTGAGATAGTGAAGTGCTGCGTGCTAACTTTGTTCAGAAGAGGAGGTCTTATCGTGTATCGCTGATCGCTGGGGGGCAGTGATCAGTGATACACGATTTTATCGTGGGCGCACAGGTTTTTTTGGAACAGTACGGAGTAAGGACTTGGACAGTCCCTTAACTCAGTTGTGTTTAAAAATGTTGTTTCATACATGTAGGAAACAAACGAAAACAAATAGATCTACAATAAAAACACAGATACGGCACGCACCGCTGTCTGGCGGAGAAAGGGGGGGGGGAACAAAACTAACGCTCTAATTCTCTGAGTTAGGTTTATGTTTTTCTTTTCCATACAAGTAAGAAACTAAGGAAACAAAATAAATCAAAATCTTTCTCTATGAGATTATAGTATATATTGCTATACAGTGGTACTTCGACTTACGACTGCACCTACTTACAACTAATCCAAGATACGAGTAGCGATAGTCGCGAAAATTTGTATCGGCTTGCGACCGACTGCCCCAAGATACGACCGTGGAAATTTGCAGTTGGCGCGTCGGTGGCCAGTCAGCAGTCAGTCAGCAGTCAGTCAGCAGTCAGTCAGCAGTCAGTCAGCAGTCAGTCAGCGCCCTACATCGTGTGTGCACGTAGTTCGTGGCTTATCCGTATTTTTTTCATATTTACTGTGTTTGTGCTGTGTATTTTGTTTATTTTCACCCTTCATGATTTTATCATTTATATGGGAAAAATTGCTTCTACAGACGACTGTTTTAAACATACGACCGTTCTTATAGAACGAATTACAGTCGTAAGTCGAGGTACCACTGTATTATAATCACAAGATTTGCATATTGAGCGGCGGGGGGGGTTGCACCTGCCCCTGCCCCTGCCCCGTGGACCCCACAGTGCCCCTTCTTATCAGGTGCTTATTTTATTTTTTGAAATGATTGGATAAATGACTAGATTGTCTGGGCAGGATATATTATCGAACTATCGAACCTCGGCGCACCTGCAATGTGCACAGAGCGGCTCCACAGTGCTGCACCGTTTGCCCAGAGCGGCAAAAAGTCTAGAACCAGAGCTGGGGGTCCATGTGCCTTCTCTTTTTTCTTTTTTGAGCACCTGCCCCTAAATGTCTCTGTACGGGACTGTAGAGGGGAAGGGAGACCCGATCACCAGTGGTTACTGGACAGCTCTGAGCAGAGAAGGGGAGACCCTCCGCCCCCTCTCTCCCCCTTCCCCCCTTTTCCTCTCTCCGCTCCAGTTTCAGAACACGGTAAACTGCACTAACTCACGTTTCAATCCTCTGATTTTTCCTGGTGGATAAAAAACAAGCAAAAAACACCTGTCATCCATGTCAGTCATGATCGATGGAGTCGATTAGCGATTTTACCGTAAATCGGCCCAAGCCTAATTTCCAGGTGGTGTAAACATGTCTGACATGGACAATCTCCGGTTGTGAGCTATATGTGTGAAAGGGCAACTCTGGACAATGTCCGGACCTGATTATCCAAAAATGAGATGTGAAATATGAAATATAAATACAGATTTACATGTGTGAAAGCAGCTTAAGTACACTACCCACTTAAATTTGACATCAGCCATTTTCGGTGATATCAGCTGTGTGTTCCTGTTAGTTTAGTAAATGCAGCTCAGGCAAAGCCAATTTGTGTGCTTTTATCTGAAGAATGCTCCTCCCATGCAGAGATCCTGTAGTTAACTTTGGGGGTCTGGTTTGCCTTTTCAAATTGAAAGCAAAGTTTCTTACGTTCCACTGTAATTTATACAAAAACAGCAAATGAATGTCACTGCAAGAGGGATTATTTCTTGTTAACAATTTAAAGCAACCAGTCATGCAGTGACAGGCAGTGTGTGCTTAAGTTAACCCCAGACCAATCATTCTCAGTCATTCAGAATCATTTTGTCCTCTGCAGTGTTTTTCTACTTGACTGAGGTTCCAGGTCAGATATCATAAGCTCTTTGCAGCATCTTCAAAATGAACTGAGTTGTTGAAAAGCGAATATCTTGAAGTTTTTAATGTTATTAATTGTCCATTTAGCTCAAATTGATGGTGACTGAGGTAATGAAATAATGATTCAGCCTTCTACCAATTCGGGACAGTCTTACCATTAGTGGCTCTGTCGCTATAATGAGCTGAATGGGAAAGTGATAGATGGTCTTACCCAAAACAAGATAGACTCGGCTTGTTTTGTGAAAAGGAAACAAATGTTCTTTACCCTCAGTGTAATGCATCTTGGCTAGTGTGACTTTAAATAGACAAATCTATTGATAACACACTTAAAGACGGTAAGAAAATAATTCCGACACAAACCAAAATGTAACCGTAGCTTGCGGCCCACAGTCAATTCCAAAGTCGAATCCGAAAACTACATTTGTGCCAAAATGACCAGTAAAGCTTGCGGCTGAACGCCAAGGTTACGGAATGATTTACCACCACGAACACTGCCGGTCCTCATAATGAGAGCATTAGTGGATCCGTGTGCACAGCAGATGTACTACTATTTTAGGCCTGAAGATATAATCAGTTGCCCACTTTAAATGGCCAGTAACAAATTTATATCACTTGGCTTTATTTCAAGTAATCTTCACAATTAAACATGCTCTCTGTTCATTTCCCTGTCGTTTTCTGTTAATTACAAGGCAATAGGTTTGATGGTCATTTTCCTATCAACATGCCTGGTGTTAGAATGGTGGAACCATGTTTATTGCCAGCAATAGCTTTAGAGTATTGAAAAATGAATCCACACTTACACACACACACACACACACACACACACACACACACACACACACACACACACCCAACATATGAAACTCATTTTTCAGAATTCACTTAGAATCCATTAACCATTGTACGTAGTCTCTTGTGTCACATGTATCATGTACAGTTTAACATCACACACACACACACACACACACACACACACACACACACACACACACACACACACACACACACACACACACACACACACACACACACAAGCACACACCCACAGCTTCAGCCTGTGTTAATTACCTGGCCATAATAAGCACTTGGACTAAAACTAAGCTTGATAAGACCACTAATGACAAATGTAATATGGGACTCCCTCTACCTCCCTCTTTTACTCTGGCTGTTTTTCTCCTTCTCATATATCACATCTCAATTAGTATTTCACAAATGTGTTTTCCTCCGAATTTCCTCTTTCATAGTTCAAAATAGACGAAGGAATCCTGCAATTAATGCCTGTCACTGTTGCCATGGCGATCCTTTGTCCAGCCCCCCCCCCCCAGGTGACCAGGAAGTTGTTTTTTTTAATGGCGAGGCAAGTTGGGGGGGATTATGGGAGAAAGTGACTGTTGAGTGCACCACTCCATCCTTTCATTTATGTGTAAGCGAGTAATGACATCATATACGACGCTGAAATGGGTATAAACTAGACCCGAGGGAATTTAGAACTCTTTGTTAGCCTCTTGTTTCTTTCTGAGTCTTTGTTTCTTTCTTTCTTTTGACTTGATGTATCTCTAAGTTCTGATGCTTTAGCTTCAGCTTTATCTTTGTTTTTGTTGATTTTAAACAACGCAACCTACTTGATGTATAAAGTAAAAATTAAAAAAAACATTATTCCGCAGGTTTTTCTACCCAAACCAGCAGGGGTACATGGGAGTCTTCACCACTACACACAACTGCACCTCTTCACTGTTGGAGAGGTGACCGATGTCACCCTTATGTTCAGCATCTCGCATCACTTGTTCTCTTCTATCCACTGCATCAAGTGGACTTTTTTATTGTTTTTGTCTAGAAGTACAAGACAGGGTGGTAATGGCAGCAACTTTTTGTCCTAATTAAGGTGTATACTGTATTTGCCTCATATTTGATCTCAGAGGGTGTGAAAACTAGACAAGGACGGATCTTGTGTTTTTAGCACGCTAAAATTTCCCACACACCATAAAAGACTGATGCCTGTTTTGCAATAACACACACACACACACACACACACACACACACACACACAAACACAGGCAAAGAGCTTGTTATGATAATAGTGAACATTTACTGTAGTTATTGTGTACCATAGTCGTGTCTTTGATCACAGCCCTGCCCAGAGATAAAGCCGACATGTGTAGTCGGGATCGGCCGTCTCTGGGGAAAACATGGGAGTGGATTAAGATGTCTGCCTACCGCTGTGCATTGCTATCGCGCCAATTAGAAGAGACAGATAGCGAGGTTGTGTGCGTCGCTGACGTCCGTCTTACGGTGCAGTGGGTTGATGCTATTAACACTAACCTTGTTGGCTTTAATTTAATGACCTACCACATGTTAGTTTTGTGTTGCTGTTGGGTTCTTCAGGAAATTATTTGGAAACCACAGCCATGCAAGTGGCAACAATCTAACCATGGCAACACCTCAATACAGAGCTGACAAATTGTTTGCAAGGACGAATGTGTCTGTCTGATAAAACACAGCTTCTCATAAATGTACGTCATCATTGAGTTAATGTGATGTGTTTTAAAAACAAATGCTCCATCACAGTCCACCTTTTGGAAGTTTAAGAGAAAGCCTCGTGTGTCCTTCATCGTGTGTCCCCACCCCCTGATCTTCTACGCAGTCGTTTTTGGGTTTTTTTCAGTGTGCATTACAATGAGACGATAATATAGAACTTTACCAAAATCCACAGGGATAACATTTTAATGAGTAATTATGAATAAGGGGAATCATAGATATATTTTTAGCTGAATCGAACACAGTTCTCCGTGAACCCTAATCGCCGTGCCCCGTTCTTCCAAATAAAATAACTTATAAACTGTGTGTTTTTAGTTGTTTTACTTGTAGGAATGGCGACGGGGCACACGTAGGGATGGGTATCATTACCATTTTAACGGTACCACTACTCTTACCAATACTGCTTATGGATCCAGTACTTTAACAGCACTCTTATCGGTTCTTTTTTTATTTTTTAAGAGAAAAACTAAAACAAATTAAGATCAGAATTAACACTGTTTTATTTTCTGCGCATTGCAAATGGAGAGGGGGCGATCTGGGCGCAATCTGCGCTTGCAATGCGTCTCTGTGGCCCCCGACACTGTCAGAAACATAAATCAGTGCCGAGAACAGAAAAATAGAAATAGAAAAATCCCCACGTGTAGTTTCTATTGTTTGTTTTCTGATTAGATATGATGTTAAATTAAATAACATTTTATGTAACATTATGGGATTATTATGGCAGTTGAAAACGGTGCATTTCTCTGTGTGTTTGTGATGCACTTTTGCTTGATGTTTCGAAAGATTGCTCATGTTTCCTCCCTTACATGCAAAACACTGATTGTGGCAACGAGCATGATCGGCATCGACTCTAGTGAGATTTAACCAGACTTGAGCGTTGCATTCTCTCCATCATTGTCACTCAGTCAGAGCAGGGGCTCCTCGTGCGTGTGTTAGAGCCAGGCAGAGGGAGCCACCCCCTCGCGCATATTTCTACATCTCCAGCGATGGAGAGAAAGAGAGGAAAGATGTCTCTTCTGATAATAGCGAAAACGCTTCTTCGACGAATATCTTAATCTTACTGCAAGTTTGAAAGGGGTTGTATAGCCAAAATAAATTGAAAATTAATTTTCTTAATTTCTCCCCCATCCCCCCACCCCGTGCGCCGATATTTGCATTGAACAGCCTCATCCGATTCGACAAAATTCGGAGTCGGGTACAGCCCTAACGCAACATCTCAGCAGTCTCGGCAAAGTCACAATGTCGCTTCTTCTTCTGTGGTTTTCCAACAGGCGGTCAGAGGAGGAGGTGGACATGGACAAGGTGACTGCAGCGATGGTGCTGACCAGTCTCTCCACCAGCCCGTTGGTCAGGAGCCCGCCGGTCAAAGTCAGCGGTGAGTTCCCCCTCCAGTCGCAGCACACCAACTTGGGCGTGAACAACATTGTTTATATTTGTGACTTTAAGCTCACATTCTTATGTTTGACATTGTTCCCTGTCCTATCTACCGTATCTGTCGCCACGATTTCCACTCTAAAGAAGCAGTTAGGACTTGGAACACACTCTTAATCTGTAAACCACTAATAAAACAGCCCGGCCAGCCGGGCACGCTGCTCTTGTTTCAAATTCCTCCTTGGTTGTTATGCAGTGAATGCCCATGCGAGTGCAGCTTATGTAGATAAATGACCGCCACCTGCTGTGCTCCAGGACCCCCTCGTCTATGCCGCGACTCCTGCAAATGCACGGAGAGGCACAATAGATTTCTGCCACTTGACTCAGTGGCAAGAATCCAAAAGGCTCGTGTCAATGTAATCTCATGCAACCACTCAGAAACTCTGTGCAACCGAGCAACTTGCCTACAGACCATTACGCCACACGCAGCTTGGTCGGTGATCACCATGCGTGTGCAATGGCTCCCATTCCCACATGCACGGAGCGTTGCAACCCCCCCCCCCCCCCCCGCGCGCGCGCGCGCGCGCGCGCGCACTCACACACACACACACACACACACACACACACACACACACACACACACACACACACACACACACACACACACACACACACACACACACACACACAGGCATTTATGCACAAATAGCACAAATCACTTTAAGACAGTAAAACTGACACACACTGCATGTGTCACTTATTGCACAGAAACTTTCAATAACTACAAAGACACGTGTGCTTTACTCACACACACACACACACACACACACACACACACACACACACACAGGCATTTATGCACAAATAGCACAAATCACTTTAAGACAGTAAAACTGACACACTGCATGTGTCATTCTCACTCACTTATTGCACAGAAACTTTCAATAACTACAAAGACACGTGTGCTTTACTCACACACACACACACACACACACACACACACACACACACACACACACACACACAACCCCCAGGCTCCATTAGAAAATTAAGTTATTTTCTTCCAGATATTCAAAAGAAACCTTTGATCTCCTATACAAAAACTCCTCCTCGGAAACACAGAAGTGCAGAGTAACTTTCTTCTGGTGTCACAGTTGACAGCACTGGCGGGAAGTTCTCTCTGTGAAGTGTAAATAAGGTTCCTATCAACCACCATCTGCTACAGTGTCTCCTATTAGAACTAACTTCATTCTTTATAATCTTCCTTAACTTCCCCTCATTCCCTCGCCTTCCTTCCTTCACGCCCTCCTTCCCTACCTCCTCCATTCCCTCACCTTCCTTCCTTCCTTCACTCGCGCCCTTCCTTTACTCCTTCTTTCCCTTCCTTCACTCCCTCCTCCCCCGCTCCCTTATTCCCTTCCTCATTCCTTCACTCTCTTCTTCACTCCCTCCCTTCACTGCCTCTCTTCATTCGTGCTTTTACTCTTTCCCATGATTCCTCTGTTTCTCAAATTTTTCCTCCCACTCTCTTCTCCTTTTTCTCTGTTCAGACTTTTTTCTACATTGAATTCCTCTCTACATCTTCTCTCTCTCCCTCTCCACAGAGGGTCTCAGTGGCTCCTGGAAGGACACTGGCTCCGCGGGCCCCTTCACCCCCTCCAGCTACAGCTCTTCAGGGGGCTACTGGAGCTGGTCGGCCCCTAGCGATCAGTCCAACCCTTCCACCCCGTCGCCCCCTCTCTCAGCAGACACCTTCAAGCCCTTCCGGGCCCCCAGCCTGGTCAATGCCAGCGTGGCGGGCCCGCCCGCTGGGCCCGAGGACCCCAGCCTGGATGACCAGGACGGCAGCAGCCTGCTGTTCGACGAGCCCATCCCGCGCAAACGCAAGGTGATCAGATACAATGCTTGATAACAGTGTGATTAACATGGGATATCAAAGATATGAGCAGATATCGTCTGCAGAGGCTGAATTTCTCCGGTTGCTCCCTGCATGCTTGTGTGTTAAGTGCAGTTGGGGATCGACAAGCTTGAGTACCGGAAGAGCCCGCTTTTGAGATTTGGATTTCTTTACATTTTTACAGAGCCGTATCAAATATTCCAGCCCTTTCATGAGGGCAATAAAGCCTATTTATACTGTGCTACCTATCAGAGGTTCATGTTAGTGGGCATAACACATGCCTCTGATACGCCCCTAGAACACAGATTTTCCCCTTTAAATCATTAAAGCAGCACTATGTAACTTTTGGGATTTGGTGCCCCTAGAGCAAAAGTACAATTGCACTTTTATACCACTGTCGTAAAACTCGGTCCGGTGTCCGAAAATAATTTATTGTACCCGACAAATATGAACCTTCTCGGTGGGGCTGAGCAATTAATCAAATTCAAACCGACATCGCAATTTAAAAGAAAAGTTAATTTTCAAATCACAAAGGCTGCAATTTAAAAAAACAAAAACAAAAAAAACCCAACATTTTCCTTTTTTTTTTTATGTGACACAATCAAACCAATAGGGCTGTCCAGGGCTGGCTCTTCCTAAAGGCAAGATAGGCAGCCGCCTAGAGCACCATCCCGGGGGGAGCAATCAGGGCACATTTGACGCCCCGATCTCCCTCTCAGACGATGGTGGTAGCTCAGGAGGTAGAGCTGGTCTTCTAGTAATCTAAAGGTTGCTGGTTTGATCCCAGGCTCCTCCTGCTAGCATGCTGTAGTGTCCTTGAGCAAGACACTTAACCCCTAATTGCTCCTGATGGCTGCGTCCGTCGGTGTTTGAATAATTGTAAGTCGTTTTGGATAAAAGCGTCGGCTAAATGTAAATGTAAATGTAAATGCTCATGTCAGCGACGCTCATGTCAGCGACACCACGCCAGCGATGGGGGGCCAGAACAGTGTGTTTTTATTTTACGTCTCCTTATGGAATGAAACCGTACGTAAACGCCCCCCTCCGCCTATAGCAATTGAACCTCCGTGCTGCCCCCCACTGAGACCTGGTGCTCCGGCCCGGGCCACGGTGCACTGTGCGCAGCGTGTGCTGCTGGCAGAGCCCGGAACACCTGTAGAGTCCGGACGGAGCCTCTTCCAGAACACTGTGTCTGTTTGTTTTGTTGTTTTTAGAGGTTTTTTTTTAATCTAATAAACATGAAGCTGTCCCTGAGCATACACGCTCCATGTATGTGGACGTATGTACAATAACATTCTGCTAAAAAACTACATTTTTTTCAAATGTTAAATTTCAGTTTCAATCAATTACAAAGCTTGAAGTTAGATCAATTAGTCAATATTGTGATGTGATTGAAGGTTTTTCTTTTTACAATTAACTAGTTAAATAAAGATATGGTATTCATATCAATTCATACATTAGTTCATCTAACTAATCATAATAAGTGCACCTGGCCTACAGGAAAGAGCAGTTTATATGTTACTGTATCCAATGTTGTATTGGTCATACTATAGAAAGATGTATTGCTTATGTTTAGTGAATAATTCAGAAGATAAGGAACTGAAAAAAAAAAAAGCACATTCTAAATTGCAATCTCAATATTGGTCTAAAATATCGCAATTCGGTTATTTTCCCCAAATCGTTCAGCTCTACTTCTCGGTCACGTTTCAATAACAGTCTATGTTACACACGCAAATATAATGTACACCTACTGTAGGTTACAGCACCCCTTGCATGGACCTCGCCGCTTCCCGGAGCCGTGGGCTGGGTGCTCGCGGAGCCGCAGGGAGGTACGGTGCCCCCTGCCACCGGTGTAGGTAGCAGATGTGTTCACCTGGCAGATCAGCTCGCATTTGCGAGTCAGGGAGGTGAAGCGGCTACGTACCGCAGTCAGACATTAAGGAAGTGACGCAGTGCTGTGTAACACGTGTAACACACTTTTCCCGCAGTTTCGTACCGGAACACCAAAGTTACTTAGTACAAGAACAGCCATTCGGGGGGGTGAGTGGGAATGAAAGAGGTGACATGCTCCATATTGCAAGTCATTGTACCATCAAAATGATTTTGAAGCTGTTATTTTAAGGTGAAAAGGTTGCATAGTATTGCATTAAAGGATGATGGCAATGTTGCCTTGCACTTTCAGTTGTTAGTTTCCATTAACAGAAAGTGGCAGCGCCACCTATATATATATAGTGTGTGTGTGTGTGTGTTTTACATCTCCTTATGGAACAAAACAAGTACGTATGCAATGAAACCGTGTGTAATGGGGACACCGTTTCTCCGTACCCCCCCACCTATAGCGATTGTTTTAACCCTCCGTGCTGCCCCCGGTAAGACGCAGTGCTCTGGCCCGGGCCACGGCGGTGCTGCGTGCAGCCGGTGAACAGTCAGTTCTTGAAGTTGATGTGTTGGAAGCATGAAAAATAGCCAAACGTAAGGATCTGAGCAACTTTGACAAGGGACAAATTGTGATGGCTAGACAACTGGGTGGGACAATTGAGAATGTCCAAAACGGCAGGTCTTGTGGGGTGTTCCCGGTATACAGTGGTTACTGTCTACCAAAAGTGGTCCAAGGAAGGATGACAGATGTACCGGCGACAAGGTCATTGGTGCCCATGGGCTCATTGATGGAGCGAAGTCTATCTGTCTGGTTTGGTCCCACAGAGGAGCTCCTGTAGCATTATTGAAAATGTTAATGCTGCTATGAGGCACACAGTGCATCACAGCTTGCTGCGTATGGGGCTGAACGGTCAAAGTGCCCATGCTGACCCCTGTCCACCGCTGAAAGCGCCTACAATGAGCATGTGAGCGTCAGAACTGGACCATGGAAGATGATGAATCACGTTTTCATCATGTGGATGGGTCTGGGCTAGGGTCCGATCCAATCGAGCATCTGTGGGATGTTCGACTCTCACGATCCATGAGGGCCCCACCTCGCAACTTCCAGGACTTAAAGGATGTGCTGCTAACGTCTTGTTGCCAGATACCACAGAACACCTTCAGAGGTCTTGTGGAGTCCATGCCTCGAAGGATCAGAACTGTTTTGGCGGCACAACCCCCTTGTGCCGCCAAAACGGTTCTAATAACCACAATATATGTGGTTATTAGTGGTGGTGTTAATGTTGTGGCTGATCGCTGTGTGTATATGTATACTGTATATACAATTGCCATACCTGGAAAATGCATACATAATTTCTTGTGTTAGCCAGGGACCCGTTGGGAAGGGGTTAAAGAGCCACATGAGGCTCTTGATCCACGGGTTTCCGAACCCCTGATTTAGACAGATATTTTGTGAAACTCCCTGCTCAACGTGCTGCATCTGCATACCACCAGCTGTGGGTGAACACTGGAAGGAGCACCACTGCAGTATAATTAGTTGATAATGTATCAGTGTGTAGAGGTGCTTTAGCTCCCTGGAATCCTAAAGGAAAGCTATCTAAACCTCCCAGGGTCAAACTGGCCAAAACATCAGCGCCACATTCTGTTTGAGACGCAGCCATTCAGACTTATTTTATTTCTTCTCTTTTAGTGAATCCTGCTGCGGCCTTGTGGGCGTACATTCTATTCTTCTTCACTGACTGATTGGCACATGGAAAGAAATTACCTTTTGCTCTCCCCACAGTGGAGTCTCTCTCTCTATATCACCACACCAGAGTACAATAAGGCTATTAAGGCAAATTTGTCAAACCCAACCCCAACCCGCAGATCCACCGCTTGTCACTTTCATCATTTGATCACTATTTGGATTTCTCTTTGTTCTCTTTGT
>NC_137193.1:21865957-21943457 GCF_960531495.2 Zeus faber
AATAATAGTTGCAACTGTAGTCACAGAAACATCAAGCTGTGTGGAGATGGTCTTATGGTCTTTACCTTTAACATGCTTGTCTATAATTTTCTTTCTGATCTCCTCAGACAACTCTCTCCTTTGCTTCCTCTGGTCCATGTTCAGTGCGGTGCACACGATGATACCAAACAACAGAGTGACTACTTTTCTCAATTTAAATATTGGATTGGAGACATACCAATATACCAATTAAAGAAAACAGTTACTTTGAAATATCACTATATCCAATTATTTATAATCTTTTCTGAGGGTTACCAACAAATCTGTCCAGGCCATTTTAGAATACATGCAGGTATACATGAGAAAATTGCTTTTAATTTCATCACTTTTCAGGAGGAATGAGGCATTGTTTCAATGAGCTGTAAGGGTACCAACAAATTTGTCCACATCGGTGTTTATTCATCTATCTATATAGTGTGTGTGTGTGTGTGTGCGTGTGTGTGTGTGCGTGTGTGTGTATATATATATATATGTATATGTACAAACCCCATATTCCAATGAAAATGGGACGTTGTGTAAAACGTTAATTAAAACAGAATACAATGATTTGCAAATCCTTTTCAACCTTCATTCAATTGAATACACTACAAAGACAAGATATTTAATGTTCAAACTGATCAACTTTATTGTTTTTTTGCAAATATTCACGCATTTTGAATTTGAAGACTGCAACACGGCCCAAAAAAGCTGGGGCAGAGGCAACAAAAGACTGGGAAAGTTGAGGAATGCTCAAAAAACACCTGTTTGGAACATTCCACAGGTGAACAGGTAAATTGGAAACAGGTGAGTGAGAGCTATAAAAGGAGCATCCCCGAAAGGCTCAGTCGTTCACAAGTAAGAATGGGCGAGGGTCACCACTTTGTGAACAGCTGCGTGAGCAAACAGTCCAACAGTTTAAGAACGTTTCTCAACGTACAGTTGCAAGGAATTCAGGGATTTCATCATCTACATTCTATAATATCATCAAAAGATTCAGAGAATCTGGAGAAATCGCTGCACCTAAGCGGCAAGGCCTAAAAGCAACATTGAATACCCGTGACCTTCGATCCCTCGGGCGCCACTGCATTAAAAACATCATTCTGTAATGGATATTACCACGTGGGCTCAGGAACACTTTGGAAAACCATTGTCAGTTAACACAATTCGTCGCTACATCTACAAGTGCAAGTTAAAACTTTACCATGCAAAGCGAAAGCCATATCAACAACACCCAGATGAGCTACCAGCTTCTCTGGGCCCGAGCTCATCTGACATGGACTGCGTGGAAAAGTGTGCTGTGGTCTGACGAGTCCACATACCAAATTGTTTTTGGAAATGATCGACGTCGTGTCCTCCGGGCCAAAGAGGAAAAGGACCGTCCAGATTGTTATCGGCGAAAAGTTCAAAAGCCGGCATCTGTGATGGTACGGGGGTGTGTTAGTGCCCATGGCATGGGTAACTTGAACATCTGTGAAGGCACCATTAATGCTGAAAAGTACATACAGGTTTTGTAGCCAAGCAACGTCTTTTTCAGGGACGTCGCTGCTTATTTCAGTAAGACAATGCCAAGCCCCATTCTGCATGTGTTACAACAGCGTGGCTTCGTAGTAAAAGAGTGCGGGTACCAGACCGGCCTGCTTGCATTATGAAGCGAGACCTGGAAGGACCCCGGACTGTTGAGCAACTGAAGTCGTACATCAAGCAAGAACGGGAAAGAATTCCACCTACAAGGCTTCAACAATTAGTGTCCTCAGTCCCCAAACGCTTATTGAGTGTTGTTAAAAGGCAAGGTGACGTAACACAGTGACAACATGCCTCTGTCCCAGCTTTTTTTGATTGTTGCAGGCATCAAATTCAAAATGAGTGAATATTTGCAACAAAACAATAAAGTTTATCAGTTTGAACATTAAATGTCTTGTCTTTGTAGTGTATTCAATTGAATATATTCTGTTTTTATTTCCATTTTACAAAACGCCCCAACTTCATTGGACCTTATGTATATTTGTATGTATGTATACTGTATATGTATATATGTGTTTGTATATATGTATATATACTGTATATATTTGTGTGTGTGTGTGTATTTGTGTGTGTGTGTGTGTCTGTGTGTGTACATACTGTACATATATATGTGTATGTATTTAGTGTATATATAATAGATACTGTATATTAATATCAATAATAGACAATGGGATTAAGATTATATTATATTTGAATTAATAAAATGTACATTGAAAATGTATCATTTGTTTTGCATGAAGTCCTTGAGTTGAAAAAATAGTGCTTAAAAGTACTTGAAAGTCCTTGAATTTCATTTTGTTAAACAAATGAAGCTTGTATTAGATTTTATTATATCATATTATATCATATTGTATTATATCATTATTAAAACATGAACTGCCACGTGGCCACGATAGCCTTTCCTGTGCGTTCCATGTGTATATTTTGGAATGAAAAGGAAATATGAATGGAAACATATTTTTCGCCCTTTCTTCGCACAAAGGAAAAGTTGTCAGCTTTAAAAGTCAATTGATTTGGGAAGATTGACTTCTCTACGATGATGATTGTAGAGAATTTTCAAAAGTATTAATATATAATATTTGCTTATTGCATGTGGTTCCATTGATGGTCATTTCCTGTACAGCGTGATCTCGGGCTAATATCTCAGTTCTCAGATTGTGATGAATTCCAGGTATTTTTTGTCATCTTGAGTTATGACAAAATGTTCTTTCATGGTGACAGGGAACCATTGAAAAATGAAATTATAAATGTTCACGTTGACGCATTGACTCTAAATGGTCTAATATCTCCATTTGATTTGACCAAACTACTCTGTACTGAACTCATACATTGGGATGTTATTATTTATGTGGACTTTTGATTTCACTGATTTCAAACTGTTTTTTACACGTATTTCTCTTTTACTTGAGTGATATTTTTCTCTCCAGAAATAATTCCTGGGTGTACAGCCTCTTTCTCTACCTTTTTTTTTTTTTTTTTTTTTTTTAGCAAATGACAAAGTAAATATCACACATAGTGTACGTAAACAAATGAAATTAGCCACAGGTGAAACCAAACAACACAAAACAAAAAGCTCCCAGTGTATGTTGTTCAACATATAAACAACATGTTATTTTACTCTTTCTGGTCCCTCCCTCCATCCCTCCCTCCCTCCTCCGTGGTGTCCCAGGAGGAACTGTGACTCAGAGTGCAGTGATGGCGAGGAGGACTTCTACTACACGGAGATCAAGCTCAACACGGACTCGGTGGCCGACGGCCTGAGCAGCCTGTCCCCGGTGTCGCCCTCTGTCCTGTCCCCGCCGCTCCCGGGCCAGAGCGCCGCCGAGCCCCCCCGGACGCACATCCACGCCGACGGCGCCAAGGAGAACCACCACCACGCCGCCAGCACCGCGGGCGCGGGGGGCTGCACGCCGCTCAGCCGCTCAGCGCCCAGCGCGCTCTACCTCATCCACACGGACCACGCCTACCAGGTGGGGGCGACGGAGAGGCACAGAGAGTCCAATATCGTGACGAATAGCTCCATCACGATACTTTATTTTGGGGATGGCTATTGGTGCTTTCGTAAGATATTTACACACACAATTAATGTTTGAGAACCTATCATGAGTAACCTGGTACACACACACATGAGACAAGATCAATGCACCCTGACTGTTTTTCTTCTTTTTGTCTCCTGTGGCTGCTGTTCCTTCCTCTCTCTCTCTCTTTCTTGCTCGTTTGCTCTCTCTCTCTCTCTCTCGCTCTCTCTCTCTACCTCTCTCTTTCGCACACTGTCTTTGTCCACCAAGTGTTCATTGTGTCGCTGTTTTTCTTGTTGTTGGATAAACTTGAGTGAGCATTTAATATATATATTTTTGTTAAGTACATTTTGAGCTAAACTGTCAGTACCCTGTCGCCCTCCGTGTCGTCCCAGGCCACAGCTCCGGTGTCCATCCCCTCCACTAACGGGACCTTGGCGGGGCCGGCCTCTACCAGCTTCACCCCCACCAACAACTCCAGCTTCAGCATCTCCTGGCAGTCACCGCCTGTCACCTTCATCGGCAACGCGGTGAGAGCTTCACCCGGACCACAGCGCAACGTTCCCTGATCTCCACACATATGACAGCTTGGATATTTAAAGTGCCGCCTAAGGAATCCAGAGCAGGTTAATCACGTTGACCCATGAGGGGAAGTAATGCTTGGAGCTAATCATCTCCTGGTTGTCCTTGTGTCCGACCGACCCAGGTGTCTCCCAGTAAGAGCCAGGGGTTTGAGCAGCGTTCCCAGACCATCGCCGTCCTCTCGTCCCCCCCCAGAGCCACCGCCGCCGTTAGGTACAACCCCTGCGTCAACACTGCACCCAACACAACACAGGAATTAAATGAGGTGTTTTTGTAATCATAAAAATCAACAAACTTGTGATGCAATTATTGCGTTTTATGTGGGTTTTATTTTTACATTATTATTTACTACTACCACTGTCACAGAAACAGTTGGAAATAAATGGAAATAATTTAGTACTCGTTTTTTGTATTTTTTTTTTCTAAATGTGAAGAACCGTGGGCTCAAAGTAAAAATAAAAAAAAAGTTTCTTGGGTTTAAAAAAAAAAAAGTCTATAAAATTAACTTTTTGTGAAAGTGTCTTTTGGGATAAAAGAGAAGCTAGTGATGTTTAGTCTAGTCCGGTCCGGATGGCGGAGCCGCTGGAAGGTCTCGGGTCAGCTCAGGTCTCCTCACCATGTTCCCTCTCTCCTTGCAGCCGCAAGGTTCGTGGCGAGGGGAAGAAGTGCCGCAAGGTGTACGGGATGGAGAACCGGGACATGTGGTGCACGGCGTGCCGCTGGAAAAAGGCCTGCCAGAGATTTACCGACTGAACCCCGGACCCCCGCCGCTGGGGGAGGGGCCTCTTAGTGCATGTGTTTGTTTCTCTTCAGATCGTCATCTTAACTGTCCGTCCAAGCTCTGGCTCCGCCCCGGCGCCACTCCACCTGTCTGGTCGCAGAAGGAACCAGAGGGCGGCAGGGAAACCCCGCGCGTTCCCGTCCAGGTTTTCCCGGCGCCGCTTCGGCCATTCCCTCCGTTCCTCGATTCGGGGAAAAACCCTCGTGCAGCTAAACAGTGAAAAAGAAAAACAAGACAAAAAATAAAAAAAAAAAGATCTGTTTTCTATGTTGAGTTCTGTGTTGTACCTTTCTATGTTTTGGAGAGCTTTGGAAAGCAGAAATAGTGGACCAGACCAAAAAGGTCCAAAAGCATCTTTTTCTTTTTCTTTCTTTTTTTTTTTTGTTTTTTTTTTGTTTTTTTTTCAATCCAGGAGACAGTCGACCTCTTCACATTTTTTGGGACAACGTCGTCAAGAAGCTGAAGCAAAGGATCTTTGGTTACGTCTCTCTTCGATTTTTCCATCTCTTTTGTTTCTGGACATTTTGGAAGCGTTTAATTTCCGACCCATCCCAGCATCCCAAGGCCCAGCACCTGGTCTTTACCGGACCCCGACGCCCCCCCCCCCCCAAGGGAAGATCTGCGTGGTGCAGGAGAGAGGGGGATGGGGGGATGGAGGGAGGTGGAGAGAGACCTACAGTACATACATGGTGAATGATTGATGCAACAAAAGGGGAAAAGCAAATGGACGGTGGCAGCAAAAACGTCCCTGATCAAAGCAGACGCAGACAGGAACTATTTTCTATTCACTTTTCTATCCGATTCTCTTTTACTTTCTTTCTTTTATCAGGGATGTGATTCTGAAGAAAGCAAAACGCCAGCAGCCAAAACTATGGTTATATACAGCACTATCTCAATAGCTTCTCTTTCATCACAAATGATTCTTCGCAACCAAAAATTCCTCCTGTCGTGTTTTTTTTTTTTTTTTCTGTTTTTTTTTTTTAAGGTGCCATGTTTACTGTTGATGTACTTTTGTTTTGTCTTTGTTTTATTTGGCATTTGACGAAGACTGTTTTGCCTACCACCCGTAAGAGAGGAATGCGTATCGCAAAGATTTGTAGTGCGGCGGCGGAAATTCCGAGCCGTCCAGAAATTGAGAGCCAGCCGTCAAACGATTGGTCGCCGCACGGGGACAGATCGCCCTCCTCCAGGTTCTGAGACCTCCCTGCGAGTTAGCCGCTTGCCTGAAGTTTCTTTGAACGCACTTGGATTTATAGCACGTTTATATACCGGCTTTAGAAGTACACGAAGCCAGCACCAGCGAAACACGCTAGCCCACCCAGTATCATTTCTTCCAAAACCTTGTAGCTCCCTTTTTTTTTTTTTTTTGTATAATGCCTTCTGTTTTGACAGCTTGTCATTATGTTAATATAGATATATCATACTACTATTTTCTCATAAGCTCCACGTTCACGACCAATGCCTCGGTCACATCTCGCACGGGGCGGCAAAATGATGTATTTCCTAATATCCAGGCTATTAGTGTTCAAAACATAGACATAGCCTAAAAAAAACATTGTGATTCTTCCATGTCATTACTCCAGTGACATTTAAACAAGAACCTTTTAGGTTCTTTCGAGATGATCTCGCCATTGTTATGTGAGCGTATTGTTGTTAAAGAAAGATAAGATAAATATATATATATATATATAAATATATATATATGAATATTTAAAATATATATATATATATATATATATATATATATATATATATATATATATATATATATACACACACACTTAAAGAAATACATGTTTGAATTTAAAGGTAAATGAAAAGAAGGAGACATGGTGTTTATTTTTTTTCTACACACACACACATATATCTATATCTGCTGTTATTGTCCTGTTTTGTTTTCATGTTCTGCTGAAGGAAGTGACCGCACTGTTGCTCCTCCAGGAGGGAGGCGGGTTCTAGTTCTCAGCGAGAGTCGGGCTCGTTCCGCTCGTTTCGGTGGGGGCTTCCTCACGTCACACACCCAAAACCACCCTTGATTAAAACCTTTGTCCTAGCTCCAATCCTTGTCTGACGGTGTCACACAGCCACATTTGCAATGAAATAGAGTGTGTGTGTGTGTGTGTGTGTGTGTGTGTGTGTGTGTGTGTGTGTGTGTGTGTGTGTGTGTGTGTGTGTGTGTGTGTGTGTGTGTGTGTGTGTGTGTGTGTGCGGGCCCCCACTGTAGCTCGGTGCTTTACCCTTGCAGCGCAGCCCGGCTCTCACTCTCAATTCTCTGCTCACAACAAATGGCCAAATGCCACCCCCTTGGGTCAAACCATTATCCTGTTCTGGGGCGGGGGGGGGTTTCCTCCGATGGCGTTGTCCAATCAGCAGCATCAGCTGGACGTGGCTTGGATTGTCGATGTTGCTTTGTTGCCCCCCCCCCATGATGATGTGCAGTCCCTTGTCCTTCATTTGTGCTGCTTCATGTTTTCACGTGTGTCCCGCGTTCAGATCCCTGCAGCCAATCAGAGTTGCCGAGTGCTCCGTCCAGGGACACGTCCTGGGTTGAGGTCGTCTGTTGGTGCTTTGGGCAGGATTGGGTATTTCCACATCAGCGTCTCCAACCAGGCAGCTAATTGAAGGGACGTTGTCCCCAGACGCTGGTGGTGGCTCAGTGCTTGATTTGTTAATAACATTTCGGCAAAATAGGCTGAAGTAAGCTAAGCTGAACCCTCGCTAAGGGTTAATATGATTTACCCCGACGCATTAGGACATTTGCTGCCTATCTTAAATACCCCTCCTGCCCTTCTCAGATCTGCGAGGCTGTGAGGAACCGGGGCCTTTTGTTTATGGACGGCACTGGGTAAAGTCATTGGATTGGGCGTCGTTGGGTCAACTAAAAAAAAAAAAAAAATCAATTGCTTTAATTTGTTACATTCTTTTCGAGAATATTGCAATCTTTTAAGTTGATCCAGTGACTCGTCTTTTCAGTGCGGTGCTCGATTCTGATCGTGAACCCATTCACTTCCCACTGGAGCAGGAGAGGGCGTCGGCGTGGAGGCGCTCGCCAGAGCCCCAGTCCGGTTCCCCTCGAGGTCGTTTTGGTTTCTTTGTTGCACTGATCCTGGTGCTGTCCTCTCGGTGGATGTGGACGTGGAGGGCGGTGACTTCTGGCCCATGTGTCCTGTGATCGCACATCCAGTCCATTTTGTACACACTGTTATGCTGTAGAACGTGAAAATAAAAACACCCTGCCCTGAAGTCTACAGAGTGTTGAGACACCACTTAGTCCAACTAACCTCTTCTTCCTGCCCCCTCCCCGCTCCACCTCCCCGCTCCACCTCCCCTCCCTGGTTTTCCTTTATTAGTTTGCTTTCCATGCGACAGTCTACCCAATTCCAGCTTCACGGGAGTTTTGGATTAGATGTTTAGGGGTAGGAATCAGCCTCGGCAAAAACAAACGTTGAGGAATGAAATATATTTTATTGAATCAGTATCTAGTATTTCCAGAATATTTTACAGATAAACTTGCCGTTTTCATCTTAATATAACAACTGCTCAAGCTATAAAATTGACATAAATCGCCTTTTTTTTTTTTTTTCATGAATGGTTATGGATTCAACCATGGAATTCTGTTGGGTATGTAGTTGAAACACCAGTATTTTAAGCCATAAACAGATCAGCTTGTTTTCTCCCCAGTCTTTGGCGAAAGAATAAATTGGATTCCAAACACCAGGCCAAGAGCTGTTCGCTCAGCGCCCTAAACCCAAAAGCGCTTCACTGATAGATGAGCATGTGCTGCAGCGTGTATTGTTTGATTCAATTCCTCTCAAGCACACTTGTCGCTGCCACAATAGGACCACAGCGCTCCTTCCACATATTTCACCCTCGGACACACGGTGCCATATGGCGCCGTCGACCCAACTCCCCAACTCGACCTCACCCCGGCCCAGGAGCCCCGCGGAGGCTCGACCCGGCGATAGGCGTCCTGTTGCCCCGGCGCGAGTGATACCATGAATACTTATGAGGGGCGTGCGCTTTCTGTCTTGCCTCTCGCTCTCTCTCTTGGAAGGCGACAGCGGCTTTTGTTCCGCCGCGTGTTTCCCACCCTGCTGCGACGCATTAAGGGGCCGAGCGCGGAGCTGTGATTTACCAGCTGAATGGAACACAGACGGAGTGATTCTACTTACGGAATGCATCAAAATCAGCCCTTGAGAGAGGCGGCGGTGGGCGGGGGGTTGGGTTGGACACGCACACACACACACACACACACACATTTTTCTGTTGCCGCTTTTATAAGCAGTTCTCAGTCGATCAAGACTGAGAGACAAAGCTTCACATGTGCCCGAGTTGAAACCATTGTTGATAATGTGTTTTATAACCCCACTCTTACTGCACAAAAGATACAATACATCCAACTATCATTTCAGTATATATCCAGTGACATGATGTGTTGAACCTTGATATTTTATCATAATTAGAGGCACAAACTGTAAAGTCAGGGTGTGACCAGACCAAATTTTGCTTTTCCCAATGGAGAAAGAGATTAAGTTGGGGATCATTTCTTTACCCAGATGCCCCGTCCAGATATGAGTGTTTCTGGGTGTCTCGCTCCCAGCGGCCAGAGGCCGGATCCACACACACACATTTCTACACACAACACACACCAGGGGGAGTTCACTCCACAGTATTCAAATCGCTGGGGAACCTTCAGCCGAAAGAATTTATCAAATGTTAAAGCACATTTAGAGTGGAAAGTTCTCTTATTGCTGTGAATTGCTAATGTTGCCTTGAATTACTCTTACGCAGCATCCTAGGGACCGGTTGCTGCGGCAACCCACGCTAATGGGCCGCCTCCTCAGCCCTGGTCCCCTCCGGGGATCCAACAGTTTCAGACAAAATGGTAGCCCAAGTGGCTTTCACACTCCTTGTGGAGTCGGCTCAGTTGGGGTTTGTTTTACATGGCGTTAAGGATCTGAGGGGATGGAGGGAGGCAGGGATGGAGTTCCAGCTGATCCCAGGTCTGAGCCCCCAGTGATGTTAATGGGCGGGAGTTATTTTTAGAATGTGCCTTGAAAGAGAAAATAGTTTCTGGAAGGGAATTCCTCTGGTGCTGGATCGTCCGTTTTCGAAGACTTAACGATGCAAAGAAATGTTCTGTGCTTCGTTAGGGGGCTCCCTGGGCCCCTGCGGCCCCTCGGCCCCGCTGGACAGTGGGAAAAGCTTTTAACATGCACAAAGTGACTTTTCTACTGCTTGGAAAAAAACTTGTAAAACTGTTCATTTTTCCTCTATTTCCGATCTAATGATGATACTGTGCTTTGTGTCTATGTTCGTCTTGTTTTATTCTTTGTTTTCCCCAAACACGATTCCCTTCCCCCTTTTGAAAGGGCTGGTGATGAGGGAAAAAAAAAAAAGAGAGAAAACAAAAGTTGCGTTGTGTCGCAATCTGGACACTTTTGGGAAATCAAGGAAGTGTCCTTGAGCGAAACAAACAGTTTGTTTTGTTGGTTCGGTCGGTGAGATGATCCGTTTCCCTGAACACGGGGAAAAAAAAAAAAAAAGTTCCCTGACTTTGACCCTGGAGCTGAAACGAAAAAAAGGAAAACACCGAATCAGAAACACGTTCCCTTCGTGAAAATGAGATTTCGAGCAAATTGGGCATTTCCCAAAAAAACGGCAAGGAGGAAAGAAAAGCCCACGGGGGATCGAATGTTGAAAGTTAAATATGCAAAAGGAAGTGTCTCGTCTCATCGTTCCGCCGAAGCTGTTTCCTATTGAACGACGACCGCCTCAACCTCAAGAACTCAATGACTGTCGCACTTGATCTTTAAGATGTTCCGTTTTTTTCTTTTTCAAGCGGTTGTCATACCCGCGCTCTGGTCCGAGGGTGTTTTTCTAGCTGCATGTGCATGTCACAATTTAGGTCAACGGGGAGCTTCTGAAAATCGATGACTTCGTATTCTCGTGTTTCTGACTGTGCCCCGGTCTCCAGGGAACGTGGAGAGCGGTTTGGGGTGCGGGGGCCAGAATGTCCTTTTAAAGCAATATCCTCTGTGTGAAAACTCAAATTGTCCAGTTTATTGGAAGATTTGAAGGCTTAAAACTCGTCACACCTGCAGTGTGTTGTGACTTCAGTTCCATTCAGCAGGGTTCAAGGGGGCGCGTGGGGTTCCCTGTCGGACTGGTCCACTTCATTTTGTTCGGGGGGTCTGCGGAGAGTCCACCAACATGCTTTTTGGAGGACGGGTCACTCGCTCGCCCACATTCGACATGTTTCTCCCTCTTCCAGATCTTTCTTAAAGGTGGATGTTCTCAACACATCTGTTAATTTGTAGTTTGGGGACTTTTAATTGCCATTAATGAAAAGTTTCACCGACCGCTTTCAATGCGTGAAACCCAATGAGGAGGCCACAGGGGCTGAACCAAGTATCTCCACAGGCAGCAACCTGCTGTCTCCCTCTCTCGGGGTTTCTGCCTTGTATGTAGCTCGGATCTAAATGTCTCCTTTGTGTTTTCAAACTGTACACGACAGATATTCGATGCGACGTGTTGACTTTGGAGATCTGCATTTGGTGGAAAACCGCGGTTTCTAGGACACGTCCGGATAGCGGAGAGAGACGCCTCTATGACACCACGTTCATCTGGAGCGGAGTTTAGCATTTCCTCCTCGTCGCCGAGGGTCAATTCATTCTCCCACGTGTTTGGGTAAAAATGTCGGTTTCAGCGCTTCGACATGACGAATGAGGGAGGCGCTTGAAGCCTTTTTGATAAAAAAAAAAAACTGTTTTGGCCTTTTTCATTGAAAATAAGAGACCGGAGCAAAATGTCAAGTCCATCTGGTGGGATCCACGGCAGGAGAATAAGCCCGTTAGTATCGTCATCTGAAATGAAAAAAAGAAACCCTCTGCGGTAGGATCCGTTCTGTGTTTTGTATTTTGGAGCCTTGTATCTTGTTTTTTGGTTTGTTTTTTTTGACGTAAATTGCTCCCAACCTGCTCTCCTGAGCCCGGCGTCCTCCCGGTGCCAAACCTTTCACCCTGGGCCGAGAGAGTGAAAGACAATCCTGGACCTAAATTTGGGTACGGCTTTAATGTGGGGGAATTAGGTCAGGACGGTTTTAGAGGAAGTACAGACTGTTTTCATGCTCGTTTGTTTTGGGGGTTTTTTTTCCTTCCCTTGGTATAAGCAGTCGATTACTGCGTCGTCCTCCTTCTTTTATGGCATTTTAAGCAAGGATGCATTTTGGCTTCGACGGCTTGATAACGTCAATATTCCACACGTTGGGTAATACTGGGGGGAAAAAAAGCAAAGCCTCACGCATGCGCTCATCTCTGAAGACACTAAAACACCTTGTTTGGAGGAGGAGGAAGGGGGGGGGGTGGATGCCAGCAGTGTCATTAGATGGTGTGGGTGGGGTTGGGGTGCTCTGCTCCCACGCTGGGAGACATATGTCTCCGTGGTGTGAGGACTCCCTCGGCTCGGGAGGTGGAAAAAGGTGGAAAATGAGGAAGAGTTGTTATAGTGTGTGTGTGTGTGTGTGTGTGTGTGTGTGTGTGTGTCCGTCCGCAGAGTGCACATGGAGTGTGTGTTTTGTGTTGTGCTCGGAGTGACTGCCCGAGGTTCACTCCATCTGCTCCGTCCCCGCAGTGACACCTCCTGAGACGGTGTGAGTCCACATGGCCTTATACATCGGCTGGGTGTGTGTTTGTGTGTGTGTGTGGTCTAGCCTCATGGACACACTCCCTGCGTACTCACACTTTACACACCGGCCGAGGCTCCTGTGATTTGTGATCGTATAACAGCCGCCCCCTCACCTTCCATCGGCCGCACCCCAAATAGCCGATTAATAAAGTATCAAAGACTTTTAAACGCAGGGGATTCCAGGCGCGCAGTAGCCTTCGCATTTTATTCCAGGCTTCAGCTCAAGGTTAGCGTGTAATTAAATATAAACAAACGAGAAGTCGCTCCCTGCAGGGAACGCGACGAGGCCGCGGCAGCGCTGAACCGCTCCGCCGCCCTCGAGGGAAGACGAGAGGCGGGGCGCGCGAGGAGAGACGGCGCGTTGAGGTGTTTTGGGACCGATGGGACGGAGAGCCCAGACAAAGGATCATGGAGCGAAGCCCGGCGAGCACCAGGGAGGGTTAGAGAGAGAGTGTGTGTGTGTGTGTGTGTGTGTGTGTGTGTGTGTGTGTGTGTGTGTGTGTGTGTGTGTGTGTGTGTGTGTGTGTGTGTGTGTGTGTGTGTGTGTGTGTGTGTGTGTGTCGCTGAATAATGGATGAGAGCGGCGACTTATAGCGGCTACGTAAACAAACAGGTTCATAACACATGCTCAAAGCATGACCTCAGATGATAAGAGTCACCGCTGTCGATAGAATCAATAGCTGCCCCTCTTTAGAGGAGCTTTTCGCTCGCTGTCGAGATGTGAGGACTGGAGTGCAGGGGTGGGGTCTCGTCTTGCACCCAGGTCCCCGATTTTCTCGGGAATTATCGGAACTGGTTTGGGGAAGAAAAAAAAAAAAAAAAAAAACTACCATTGTTTCCATTCCCCAGAGCGAACGAGAGAAAACGGACAAAGGGGCGCAAAATGTAGCTGTTAGGGACCGAATGAAGTGAATGAATACGAATCAACATCTTTCAAAAGAAACAACCATATTTTCAGAAAGGGACGTTCGTGCGGAGTCAGGACCTTCTTAAACATCGGGAATTATCATATTTACACATCTGGTTGAGAAAAGAGGGAGAGCGCACAGATTTCCTTCCGGGGTCCACCTCTTCAAGGTTTCGGAGGCTGAATCAATCGCCTCAGTGAGAAGGATCTTCGAACTTGGGCTGGATGGGGGATGGAGAACCATGTCAGGTGTTTGGTTTTTTTGGGGTTTTTTTCGGGGGGCGGAACACGTTTTAACCAAATGCTCGCACCGCACACATTTTCGGAAGCTCTTTCATGTCAGCCGAGGCGTCAATATATGAGGTTATCTATTACTGCACCCTACACGTCCGTATTATCTCACTACTTGTACACGCTGATGCACCAATGGGGGAAGAAAACAAATGTTACGGTTTCCTTTTTCCGCTATGTATTATCAAATGAAATCTATTTAAGAAATGCAAATGTCCTCCTTGTTTCACCAAAGGGGAATGGATGCATTGTGACTGTTAACCCCAGGAGCTCTCTGGCATTGTTCTTGTTGTGACAGTGTTTTATGATTGTGGTGCTGTTCTGGGTTTAAATGTTTCTGTTTTAAGACATGACTCCAGGAACCTTCTATGTGGGTAGAAGGACTCCGGGAGCATCTCTGTTAATGACTTAATAAAGAATCTTTTTTTTTTTTTTTTTTTTGGGTGGTTGTTGGCTGTCAGTATGTTGCTTCTTTTTACTGTTTAGGTTTGATGGCCACCCTCTTGTGGCCGTCTGCTGAACTGCAGGTAAAAAAAAAATTTGAACAGCTATGTTTCCCTCAATATACAGTAGGAACTAGGAAAGCCACATTATACATTTTTATCTTTTAATTTGTAAAATTCAACTACCACGTATAATTATAAATCTCAAAAAAAGCTTAAATTACATATACATACAGGTACATCTCATAAAATTAGAATATCATGAAAAAGTTCTATCTTTTTTGTCACTCATTTCAGAAAGTGAAACCCATATATAATATAGATTCATTACACAAAGAGTGAAATATTTCAAGCCTTTATTTCTTGAAATGTTGATGCCGGTGGCTATAGAAAATGAAAACCCAAAATTCAGTGTCTCAGAAGGTTTAGGAAAATATTGGAAAGTCACGGTGTCACGGCCTAAGCAGCTAATGAACTCAAAAGGCCTACCAAGGTCTCCCGAGCCTTGAAATGGTCTCTCCGTCTGGGTCAGTAGGCTACACAATCGTGGGGAAGACTGCTGACGTGACAGATGTCCAGAAGACAGTCATTGACCCTCTGCACAAGGAGGCTAAGCCACAAAGGGTCATTGCTGAAGAAGCTGGTTGTTCACAGAGCGCTGTATCAAGAGCCACTACGCACAGGCCAACCCTAGGCACGGGCTGCGAATGTCGCATTCCTCGTGTCAAGCCACTGCTGAACCAGAGACGACGTCGGAAGCGTCTTGCCCGGGGCTGTGGAGAAAAAGAACTGGACTGTTGCTCAGTGGTCCACAGTCCTCTTTTCAGGGGAAAGTAAATTTTGCCTGTCATTTGGAAATGGGGGTCCCAGAATCTGGAGGAAAAGTGGAGAGGCACAGAATCCACATTGCTTGAAGTCCAGTGTGAAGCTTCCACAGCCAGCGCTGATGTGGGCTGCCGTGTCGTCTGCTGGTGTTGGTCCACTGTGTTTTCTGAAGTCCACAGTCAACACGGCCATCTAGCAGGGAATTTTAGAGCACTTCATGCTTCCTTCTGCTGACCAGCTTGATGGAGATGCTGATGTCATTTTCCAGCAGGACTTGGCACCTGCCCACGCTGCCAAAGGTACCAAAAGCTGGTTCAATGACCATGGTGTTACGGTGCTTGATTGGCTCGCCTGATCTGAACCCCATAGGGAATCTATGGGGTATTGTCAAGAGGAAGATGAGAGACACCAGACCCAACAATGCAGATGACCTGAAGGCTGCTATCAAAGCAGCCTGGGCTTCCATTACGCCTGAGCAGTGCCACAGGCTGATGGCCTCCCTGCCACGCCGCACTGGTGCAGTAATTCATGCAAAAGGAGGCCCAACCAAGTATTGAGTCCATAGAAATGAACATACTTTTCAGAAGCCTGACATTTCTGTTTAAAATATCCATTTTTTTATTGATCTTAGGTAATATTCTAATTTTCTGGGACACTGAATTTTATCTATAGTCACAATCATCAAAATTTCAAGAAATAAAGGCTTCAAATATATCACTATGTGTAATGAATCTATATAATATATGGGTTTCACTTTCTGAAATGAGTGACAAAAAATATTGAACCATTTGGTGATATTCTAATTTTATGAGATGTACCTGTATAATAAAATCAATCAGCAATCTGAAGCAGATGCTGAAGCCGTTGGCCCACTCAAAGTTGTCCAGAAGAGACCATGCAAAATATCCCCGGACCGACTTTGTGATTCCATGATCATTTTTCAATAATGTCATGTTTAAAGATTAGCATCGATCCTGTCCCATGGCAGCATTCTCTTTTACCATCTAAACTACTACCCATACACATATAGTTAATTCTCTTGTGGTGCATCTAAATTCAGTCCACTCATTTTGTGACATCCAACCTCAAGATTGAGATCATGTAAAGGATACATCTTTCTATCACAAAGCTAAAACATCACGTGAAGACAAGACACTTCCATTGCTACAACGGTCAGCCCTGAGGTGTTTTCAAAACGTTGGCCGCGTATGGCTTTCTCTCTCGCAAAGTGAGTTCCCAGCCAAGGACTTTTGACTCTTTTGAGCCACTGAGTCCCCTCTAATCACCCGATTAAAGTAACAGGAGCTGGATGGAAAAACCAGGTCCGGCCGTGAACGGTAACACTGAAGCGAGGCATCTGAACCCATCGCCCCATGGGGTCCTGCTGGGACACTGCTGCACTGGAATGATCTTCACGGTCTTCTCTTCGGCACGAGGGTTATGTAGGTCGACCTACAAGGACCCCCAGCAGCCAAGTGTCAATAGATATGCAGTACATTTGAAAAATCTTATCATGTTATTTCTAAGTAACTAAACATCAGCAAACAGCCTCCACGTATTGGTGCCACATAGCATTTATACTGATATGAATGTAGAAGAGGAAAGTCTTCTCTTTTTATTAATATTTGATCATTATTTTACTGATTCTTAATGTCGTTTGCGTGTTGCGTAGTACGAGTACGTCATGCTTACGTGCTCATTCCTGTCCTGTCACGGGGGAAATGATGCCTGTATGAAACAGGTCAGAAGATCTTATGCGGGGGGATTTTAAATTCATGAAAAGCCAAACACCAGAACGGAACCCAGACATCTGACGTCACATGTTTTATCATTATGATCGGGACAAAATTTCGCATAGTGAGACATCCAAGGGTTAACAGCAATTGACAAGATTTGATATTTATTTCATACTTCTATCAGTATACAAAATCACATCCAGTGACTTTTTTTTCCACCCCCTTCATGTGTTTTGTACATCATGGAGGGGGACGGCAAAGTGTTAGACAGAAACTCCCGGGCGCAAACAAAGGGTTCAAATATTGATTCTGGAAAAGCGACACGTTTTCAACGCTCCCCTGTCCGGGTGACGGCTGATCTCTGCAGTGAGTGTGTGTGTGTGTGTGTGTGTGTGTGTGTGTGTGTGTGTGTGTGTGTGTGTGTGTGTGTGTGAGAGAGACACCCTCACTGCTGATCTCGGCACGGCTTCCCCAAACAACATTGCAACATAGGATTTGGAGAGTTTTGAGAGCGTGTTATAGTTACCAAGCGTTTTATGGATGACGTAGGAGTTAAAACTGCCAGGATCTTAAAAGGAGTAGAGAAAGCTAAATGTTCCAAGCTGGAAAGGTGAGGCCTAACAAACCAGACTGAAAATCAACCGAACAACAGCCATGAATAATAGCAGTGTAAAGGAACGGACCAAGGCGCCTCGTGACGACTAGTGATCTCTCAAAAATTTAAACTTATAACGACTGTAATGGAGCTAACGCATCATTTACTGCCAGAAAACGAAACAAAAAGGTGTTGTAGAGGCGTTCTTTTGGTTCCGACGCTTTTCCTGGTTGGAAGGTGGATGAGAGAGGGAGGAGAGGGGGATGGAGAGACGATAAAGGGGAAGTAAAGCCAAGAGAAAGGACTTGGGGTCCGATTTCTCTCCAGTGGGCGTGGCTCAACGAAACAAACAAACAAACAAACTACTTCCCATCGTGAGACCACATGCCCTGACTGTCCCATGCTTCCAATTCCACAGCGTCTGCAAAGGACCCAGACGCTGGACCGCAAGGCTCACGTTTGAGGGGAGTCAGACACTTCCAATAAAGACAGTTTGGCACACAGAGGGGTTTTTTGTGGGGGGGGGGTGAAAGGTGAAAGGTCAAGGCTGGGTGAAAGTGGCTCTCAGTGGGTGGGAGGCTCCTGGATGGGCATGTCTTCGGGCTGGCTGAACAGGTTTTCGGGGCCAGGATTGCCGCTGCTCTCCTGCTCGTTATGGTTACTGCTGGACGCCGACGGACTCATCTTAGTCTGAGGAAGAGAAACGGAGAAGAGTTGAGGAGGAAGAACTACGGCTGCCCAGAAAATAATGTGTTTATTATGCGCTGATGAATTGTGCTTTATGAGGGTAAACAAAAGAAAACGCAACCAGCAAAGACAAATGGAAACAACAGTGGGGGGGGGGAGACGTTGAATGGAAAGAATACCGTAAAAATGAACAGAGAAAACACTGACAGATTGAGATTGTTTCTCCAAACAGTGATTTATTATTCTTTTCAGGGGAATTTAGGGGAAAGATAAACTGCCTTTGAGTCACTGGAGCCTTTGATGATGCTTAAAAGTGAGAACTATTGAGCACAGATAAAAAAAGGAACGAGGGTTCGGAATTAAACCAGATTAGGACGCACATCATCCCAGCAGCTCCATGGACTGTATTGATTTGGTAAAGGGTTATTGATTTCCCGCTTTGAAAGTCAAGTCTTGACCGTGCAGCCGGTGGAAACACGGGTGACAGTAACAAGATGAACGAACCACTTTTTTAACTACGTTGGAGGGATCAATAGCTGATGATAGTGGAGGCGTTTTCTTTTTCCCCTGCTCCGTGGTTGACAACTTTACCTTCAGAGTTTCCACTTTCTCTTCGAATGACTTGAAAGAAGGAGTGTTCCTGTGAGAGGAAGAGACATGCGGAGATGAGGCACATGGATTTCCCTTCCTGGTCCTCTAGAGGGGAAAAAGCACTTTGGGAAAGTGGACACGAACAGGGTCACATTCCCGGCGACGGCCACGGGATATCCAAGATAAAAACGCCCTCAGAGGTCACGTCATCCGATACTCGACACAATGAGGAGTGCTCCAAACTGACCCCAAAAACCTCTGCGCTGCTGCCAGCGTCTGTGTGTGCTCTGTTTTCACACAGACGTTCTGTTCGCTGAGCCTGGCCCTTAAAAGATTTATTTAACAGTCTACCGCATTTTGAAATGTTATGCTAATAAAATAGCCAATTGGGCCATTTTAAAATAAATAGCTAATAACAATAATAAATATTTATTTTAATTATTATTAAGTAATTCATTAACTAAGAATTTTAAATGTTTCATTATTTTTCTAGTTTGAAATATGAAGAAAAATAGAAAAGTGAAAAGTGAGGGGAATAACACATAACGTGAGTTGTTGTAGATACAGCATCAGCAACTATGCATATGTAAATATACAACGTCCTTGCAGAGGCTCTCGTTTAACTTTGTCAGTCATACAGATACAACAAAAAATAAACACCTTATGCCAAAAAACTGGAAATGTTCCCGTAAAACATAGAGACAAATTAAAAGCAAGACCAAAAGTGATGTCTTCAATTCCATATATGAGACACTTTTTGAGTAAACACCCAAAGCGCTCAATGTGCAGAAAAATGTTACAGGTGCAATTCCCGCCCTGGCCACCAGGTGAGATATTCACCCAAACATGTTGTGTGTGGCCTTACCTCATCGCAGGCATGCTAGCAGAGTGCTGCAGAGAGCGAATGCTATCCGAAAGCATTAGGGATAAGAGAAAGGCATTAGCGTTGAGCTTAGCAGGGCGGGGCAGAGAGAAACTTGAGGCAATGCAGAACAACCCCACTTTACATTAAAACAGTGATTACTACACAGAGCGCATGGCTCCCATGAGTCCTGCCCGATCCCATTAACATTGATTGTGTATTAGTGCAGTAGATAAAATACTAATCGTGCATCTTATAGGGGAATATCTGGTCATCAAGACGCGCAGACGCACGCACACACACACGCACACACACGAAAGCCCCCACCCCCAAAATTGCTGTGCGTCCCAGCTAATGCGGGAGAGTGCGTTTCTCAGCACGCTGCGGCTTTGGGGGTTTCATAATCTCATTTGGAGCCCAATAATCCAGAGAAGAGAGGGGGCAGAGAGATGAGGATCGGGGGTGGGGAGAGATCACATAGTTAGGATATAACTAAGACGCTTTTTATCGCTTGTCCAACCAGGCAAGGAACATCTCTGAATATCTCCATATCTCCATCTCAATATCTCCATTTGTTTGGTTCAACGTTGGGCGCTTTGCTTCAAGGCACTTCAGTTGTCGCCCCCCACCCCCTACTGTGTTCACATGCGCATCACCGCTCAAGGACTGAACTGAATGTTCTTAGGTGAAACATCATAATGAAATGAAAGTTAACTAATGTAAACTAGGCAGAGGTTGATAATGGGCTGAATAAAGCTGTGCCACATATAAAGAAAATGTGTGAAATTAGAAAGGTGCCAGAATGAACAGAAATATACACAGACATGATTTATGAATATGTGCAGAACAACACACACTCACACACACACACACACACACACACACCCCCAAATAGGTACTAATATCTGTTACATGATCTTACTCCATTGTTAATTTTTCAATTAGTTCACTGAATTGGATTTTATTGTTTATGCACTTTTTATTTATAGTGGGAAAACCTTCTCCCTACATCACAACGTTACATAGAGCAGGTTAAAGGTTTTGGTAAACACCCATGCATGACTAGTGTGTTCGTGCATGTTGAGTGAGACAAATAGAAAGTGGAGTTAAACCACAAGGAAGCCGGTGAAGTTCAGTAGATTTGGTAAAACAATGACTGGAATTGGCACCTTACCCAAGGACATTGGAAATAGACTGCAACCTGCAAAGTCAAGTATTTAGTGGAAGTCAATGCACGGGCATTTTCCGGAGAGAGTGTGTGAGTACAGAAATCTGTTATGGATTCAGTAAAACGCTGTTAAAATAAGTCAGTCATTATTAAAGGCTGCCTCCAGTATTTTATACATTTTTCATATTTCTCTATGGCATTCCCTGCAGCAATGCATCGATTCCTAACTCCCCATCATACATTTTTGACAAATAACTCCTCTGAGGAATCTTCAAATCTCAAATTCTTGTTTAAAAACGAATGATTATCCGAGCTGGCCTGCCTCCCACTGTGAAGTCAAACCATGTCTTCATTTTCCTGCCTACAGCTTTCCAGCAAAGTCTATTGAACGAGGGAGTCTATCCCTATAGTTTTCAGAAGAGGGTGAAGGAGAAAAATCTATGGTATAAAACTAAAAATATGGTATAAGTGTTCATAATGATATCACGCAGGGAATCATGCAGCAGAGTATCAGACAAGCGGGGCAGCATTTTATGCGGGAAAAAAGCAAATATTGTAAAACATGTCAATCATAATTGGCAGCATTGCGTCACATTCAACCATTTATGCTGCATTCACATGGAACACGGGAGAGGGCAAACGGCACGGCTTAACAGCACTTTCTGAACGGCACAGAGGAGCAAGGGGGAGGTACCAAGGCAAAACATAACGATATGTTGCGATGGTCTCCTCCTCCTATGGTGAAGACCCCAGGTTTTTAGTAATGCATATACTGTACATATAAAAATGCAGCTTACTATTCATACTTTATTGCAAACCTAAATGAATGTTAAATTCCCTCCAAAACGTATTGTCATTCATAGTTGGTTTTCTATACACACGCCGGCTGTAAAGCATCAAATTCATCTACGAGCAGGTTTGACTATTGATTATTTCGCATTATGGATATATTTATGGATGTTGTTATGCAGCTTTGAGAGACAGCGCATCTTGATCTATTAACTGAGTGATGGCTGATCACCTGGTTTCCACTGCCAACAGAAACCCTTCTTTTTTATAAAGTAATTATTCATATTTTATTATATCATAATGTAAGTAATAACCTGGTGTTGCAACTTTACCGGACCAACTGTGCCGTCCGAGACCACCACGTCCAAATACTCCATCTGCTTTCTCGCTACAAGCACCAAACAGCCTCCATTGCAATTAATAAATAGAAAAAACAACTTATATATCAATCCACGGTTTTTATATAAGCCATGAGTGCGATATTACTGAGAGAACGGCAACTACTGGTTTGGATTCGAGCAGGAGACAGAAGACATGTAGTTAGAGTCGGCTCCTCGACTACATAACATCTGGCTATAATGCCGTCGCGGAGGACGGCAGAAAGTTTCAATATTTTAACTTGGACGGCAAATGCTGCGTACCGTTGCCATTTGCCAGTCTTCCTCTGCCGGTCTGCCGTCATGCTCTCGTCCACTAACAGGACTTCCAGTTTACCGTCTCCCGTGTTCCATGTGAATGCAGCATAAAGCAGGATTTTTTTTGCAAATAGGGTGCAATGATTGTAGTTTTGACTGAGGCATGCCTTTTCAAATGTTAATATCTTGTAACAGCACAGAATAAGGTTGATTACCACACTGCTATTAAGAAAATTACACGACTAAAATGATTTGGATTAGAAAAACATCTCATGGCACTGGCAGAAAACAACCTCATTTGTCACACATCATTATCCACAAGAAGACACTTGATAGTGATCATGTTGTTTACTGGGGATCAACGTTTTCTTTGCATGATCCTTTCCTGTCCTGTGGGAACAGCGAGCTCTTACTTGACGTCTTCAAACTTGCGGGTGATGGCGGTGCCAACGTTGGAGAAGGCAGTGGTGGCCCTCTGGCTCGCCATGGCCCATCGCTCCGACGTCCGCTTGTAACTGCAGGGGAATAGAGGAACAGGCTGGTCTGAATTAACATCCTGGAGATGGCTGCATAGCGTCTAATCGCCACTCCTTTGTGATCAAATAAAGAAACTCGACCAATGGGGCGTTCAGGTTTGTGCCTGTCTTGAATGCCTCGTAGAAGCACTGGATATGGTGATGAAACTTTTGCGACAACATTGATGCACTGCATCGTATACAATTAATTAATTTGTCTAAATATAAAATGTAGGTAGCGATGCGTATAACAGAATTTTAGATATAGACAACTCCTATGGAGACGACTTCTCTTGACGTGACATTGCTTTCAAGGAGGGAAAATACCAAGGCTGATGAGAGACAGGGAGAGTTAAAGAGAGAGGTAGATTCAAGAGGTTTATTTCTTACATACATATACATACGTTAATACATATATGCAGTGAAATGTCTGAGATTTTGAACAATAGTTACCAAACATAATTGCTAACCTAATTCCTACCTAGCTAACTAACCGAAACCAACTGATTCCTAAAACATAATACAGTTTGTAAATAGAATCATAAATAAAATAAAATAAAATAAAAATAAGGCTCAAAAAGATAATACAGAGTGGGGGTAAAAAATAGAAGTGAAGGGAGTAGAGTTATGTATATGAGATAGGCTATTTGTATATACAGATATGTGCAGTAAAGTGCATGTGAATAAAGTGTGTATGGAGATATACAGTAGAGTACACAACAGTACAGCACAGCAATACAGTAACACTGAACAGAACAGCGCAGTATGCAGTAACCCAGAACAGTGATACAGTAACTTGCAGTACAGTATGCTACATACAGTACAGTAAGGCAGTGGGGCCTATGTGAATGTCTCAGTGCTTTTTGTTAGGACCCCTGGTGAGGTCAGCATTGACAGTCCTTATGGCTAACGGGAAGAAACTCTAGGCCTTTCTCAATCTGCGTTCTTGTCTGTACTTGTGTTCTTGTGGACTTGTGAAACGTCATCAGTCGCAGCCCAACTACTGTTCCAATTCAAAGTCTGCATCGAGCCAAGTCCAGTCCAAATGCCCGGATGTGGACCTGCTCCGCCCATTTTATGGAGGATGCATCGGTGGTGACTTGTGTGGACTTGGGACAGCCAAGTATCCCAAAATGCATTTCGCAGCAAGCGGTGGTAATGGTAATGGTCCCCGGGAGTCTGTACTCCCGAGTCGAACTTGCCAAGTCTGAACTACCAAGTCTGCAAATCCGGATTTTGCGTACTTGGTATTGAGAAACGACCTCTGTCTCAGTCTCTCTGTTCTCACTGTGACTGCGGAGGAGCTTGCCCGACCGCAGCAGCTGGAGCAGTCCATTATTGGGGTGGTGAGAATCCTTCATGATCCTGCGGGCTCCGCTACTACACCTCCTGGTGTATAAGTCCTGCAGGGAGGGGAGGGTATTTCCCGTGGTACGTTCGGCTGAACGCGCCACCCTCTGCAGGGCCCGCCTGTCCTGAGCAGTACAGTTCCCAAACCAGGCAGTGATGTTGCCTGTCAGGATGCTCTCCACTGCTCCACAGTAGAAGGACTTGAGGATCCTCATCGAGACCCTGAATTTCTTCAGCTGCCTGAGGTGGTAAAAACGCTGCCTCGCCTTTCTCACCAGAGTGTCCGTGTGTGTGTAGTCCACGTTAAATTCCCCGTGACGTGGACTGCCAGCTACTTGAAGGTGCTCACCCTGTCAACAGAAGTCCCATTAATCACCAACGGTGCGTGCGCCCTTGGTTGTAATCCCCTCCTAAAGTCCACAATCAGCTCCTTAGTTTTGCTGACGTTCAGGTGGAGGTTGTTGTCCTGGCACCAGCGTGACAGGTCAGTCCCCTCCTCCCGGTAGGCCTTCTCATCGTCGTCGGTGATCAGGCCCACAATGATGGTGTCGTCAGCAAACTTGATGATGGTGTTGGAGCTGGACCTGGCCACATCGTCATGTGTGTACAGAGAGTACACTATGGGGCTGAGGACGCAGCCCTGGGGGGATCCTGTGGTCACGGTGAGGGAGCTGGACATGTGCCTCCCCACCCTAACCACCTGGGGCCGGGCTGAGAGGAAGTCCCGGATCCAGGCACACAGCGGAGTGCTCAGTACTTGCTCCCGCAGCTTCACAGCCAGTCTGGTGGGGACTATGGTATTGAAAGCTGAACTATAATCGATGAACAGCAATCTCACATAGGCCCCCTTCTGGCCATCCAGGTGCGTGAGCGTGGTGTGCAGTACCCGGGAGACCGCATCGTCCATGGATCTGTTCGGCCGGTACGCGAACTGCAGCGGGTCCAAGGTGCGCGGGAGGGAGGCGCAGATGTATTCCTTAATTAGCCTCTCGAAGCACTTCATGACCACCGACGGTAGTCATTCAGGCAGGCAGGAGAGGCGATCTTCTGGACAGGAATGATGGTGGACCTCTTGAAGCAGGACAGGACCGCCCACTCGGCCAACAAGGCATTAAATATTCTAGTGAGCACCGGGGCTAGCTGGTTAGCACAGGCCTTCAGTACTCGCCCAGATATGCCATTTGGGCCCGCAGCTTTCCTGGTGTTCATACACATCAGAGCCCTCCTGACCTCATGCTTGGACACAGAGTGCACGCTCATCCCCAGCGGTGTAATTCCAATTATCTGGCGACCTAGCGGTGTTGTTACCAGACTCAAACAACGCCTAAAATGAGTTCAGTTCATTGACTAGGGAGGCGTCCACACTCGTGGCTGGGAAGGAGCTGCTGTTGTAGTTCATAGTAGTGCGCAGCGCCTACCACAAGTGTCTGGTGTCCTGTTGGGCCATCTGTCGCTCCACTCTGTCCTTATACATCCGTTTAGCGTCCTTCACCGCCCTACGCAGATTGTACGACGCCGCTTTGTAATTGTACATATTTCCGGATACAAGACTGTCGTTGTAATCGGCCGTGCGAGCATTCAGAGCGCTGCGGATGGATTTATCGACCCACGGTTTCTGGTTCGGAAATATCCGAACTTTCACCGTGGGAACGATGCTAACATGGTTATAAAGCACGTAGCTACTTCCGTAAACTCGCTGACGTCACTGGAACTTGATTGCAACATGTCCCAGTCTACGTCAGTAAGAGCGTCCTGAAGTGCGGCCTCTGATTGAGCCGACCAACCCTTTACGTCCCTCGTCACTAGTGTTCCCCGCGCGATGCACAGCTTGTAAATGGGGATCAGGTGGTGGAAGGAGTGAAAGATTAGAGTTGAAACATAAGCAGTCGAAAAAAAGTTGAGGAGAGAACGACAGAAGAAGGATGTGCGACAGGCAAGAATGATGATGAAAAACGGTCCAGTAACAAGAGAAGCTTCACCAGCAGAACCATACTTCAGTCCAGTGGGGGTGGGGTGGGATAACCCATTGGGTGAACAACACAGACAAACACAATCAATGAAGGGGGACGTATTATGGAAAAACTCTGTTTTTCAGTGCTTGTGCACATGCATTATGCTCTCTGATGGGCCTACTAACACACAAATTGTTTTGCTGTTTTTTCAGTTTTTCTGCTTCAGTCATGAAACGTGATGAAACAAGCCGTTCGGATTGGCGACCCTTTCTGTCGCCTCGGTAGAATTATAACTGCCCCCCCATCTGAGTAACTCCACCCACGGCTGGAGAATAAAAAACGCCCCCGCGTTCACAGACCAGCACAAATCTTTAATACCATAAAGACACCGCAAAGTGTGTCTGTTAAGACACTGCAGACAATGGAAATTTAAGTATTTAAAAAATAATTCTGCTATGTGTTTATTTCTAAAGAAAAAAATAAAGTATGCGGTAAATAGACTGTAGGCTGCGGTTCACAATCTGCTGTGCGTTTCCCCAAACAAAACTAATAAAAATAGTGCGTTTTTATTGTAGATGTATTTCTTTTATTTTCCGACATTTACTAATTGAATGAAACAAAAATCCCTGCGTGTGGTGTCCGGCGCGGTGTCCCCCACAAGCTCAAATCACAGCAACACAAGACAGAACAAAGGTTCCGACTTTGGCGAACTGATAAGGTGAAACCATTGAAGTTTACAGACTAAATACAACGGACCTCGGAAGTCATGCTCAAACCCTATTGGCTCACAGAACCCGGAACCCGTGCTCAAACCCCATTGGCTCACAGAACTAGGGGCCTCAGGAGGGTGCCACCACTCATTGAAACAACCCGCCAAGAACTGGATGGTTTCATGGCAGAATGGTTGGAATGCATAATCTGAGTGGTATTTTCAGCAAAGAAAACTTCAAAAACATGTTTTTGGGACGTCAGACCTATCAAAGGAGCATATTAGGTTCCCTTTAATATGTCATTTAAATGTGCAGGCAAAAAGCAGAATCACTTGACCGGCAGCACTTGACTCTTATTTAAAATAGAAGGTCCCCTCTTGTACTGTTAAGACTGACAGAAGCAACATTAATAAGCAAAAAAAAAAAAGATAAATCTGTGTCTTTTATCTGACCTCGCTATATTCATGAATGACTTTAAAATGAATGCCCTCAAGATGCCCGAACAGCCCCAACAAAGTGTAGTCGACGTCAAAACCTGCCTATGGTAAAATTGGGGTTTTTTCTCCTTGCTCCAATTAAGTTATTATTAAGAGCAAATACAAAATAAGATATAATCCACAGGATAAAGCCCTCTTTAAAATGCACACTTCACCATTCCAAACAGGTCATAAAAATGACCAACAATAAAACTGAACAATATGAATTTCCCTAAGAGAAAATTAAAATGAGTGCGATGGTGTAATCAATCTTAAAAATTTAATAGTAAGAATATATTTTATACAAGTAAAGCCTAGTGCATGCAGCTAAGTTACTTAATGATTTGCAGGTAAAGCATTATTTAATATTATTATATAAGCATTATTTATTCTCAATAAGGTGGCCATGATTATTTTCGTAATATTTGTATCACAGAGAAATGTTTAGATATTGATAACATTAAAGTTAAATTATCCATTATGTTGATAGGATAAAATAAGCCAGTTGCTAGGTAAAGCACATGACATCACAATGCAGAGTAGGAATTCCATATGTTAATGTTAAGAGTTTGAGAAGAGCACTGTAGATGACTTCACTTCTATGGATATTTCCACCAAGAAGCTACCTGTTCATCCACAACATGGCGGCGTTTTCTTCGTACAAAGAAATTCTCTACTCACAGATGCTTGTATTGGTGTTTGAAGGGTCTCCCCCACTTTTGCCAGGTACTATTTAAAAAATCCCCTTTGAAAAATAAATATTGTTGAATTGGAGTAGGCCTCAAATACAATGGACCCTATTTTATTTTTGTTGTTTTGTTTGTGAAGGATACTTTTGTATTTATTTGTCATACATTAACTCTTGATATGATATGATGTTGCCCGAGGTAGAAAGAAAACTGAAAATACTGAAAATACTTAAAAAACACTTGATTTTGACTTGAATAACATTTTGGTTTACTAAAAAACTAGTTGTAGCACTCAAGTAGTTCCTTATTTCACTCTGTGTATTTGGGGAACACAATCTTTTAGAAGCTGGCTGTAAACAATTTTCAAATAACAGACAAACACATTGAATTAAAAAGTCATTTTTATTTTGCGTTAAGAAAAGTCGCGATTGCACTGCACACACATAAATGCTCTACTTTGATTGGCTCTGGAAATGATTTTTTTCCCCCTTTTTTTAGACTGCACGGATATTAATGTCAATATTGTGAATGTTATCGAAATTGAAAATTGAAAAGTACAATACTTTGTAGAGTATAACTAAAAGAGTTAAAGTACTGAAATTTAGTTTAAATCAATAAAGTACAGTTAAAGATGAAAATGTACCCAGGTACTGTAGTAGAGTAGTTGTAGGTATTTACTTTCCACTTCTACTGGTTTGCTAAATTTGACCCTTTGTCTTGCTTCTGCTTAAGAGTGGATTCTGGCCGGTATGGATGCCACCAATCTGCTGGACAGTAGTCTCTCCGGAGACGTGGTCTCAGATATCCATTGCATGCTGGTACGCATGTACTTTCCTGACTGCTGGCCCGCCTCTCTGGACACACCGGTCCCGCCTATTATTGAGCGTGCCGGACATTCCTTTGAGAATGTCCCTCCCAACTTGGTCGGAGATCCACGGTTGGAGCCTTTGCCTGGATCGGCTGAACCCAACCGTCTGGGGTTGAGGCCGGTTCCCACCGCCGCTGCCGCCACCGCCACCACCCCAACCACTGCCGCCACCATCGCCATCACAACCACCATCTCTGCACTGATCAACAGCGTAGATGGCTCAGCCGTCTCCAACGGCTTAAGGATCCTTGGGCCACGGGGCCTGCGAGTCCCTACACACCCGGAGATCTTCAACCAGAGGTTTCTCAAAATGTACAAATCCACGTACACGTTTAGGTTCAACGACCTGAACCACGTTGTCTCGGCCGTCTGCAACGCTGCCCGGCACAAGCTTCCCGGAATGTGGAGGGTAACGACATACGACGACGCCAGGCGGCGCGTCACATCTGTGCTGTGCCGCATGTATCACCTGGACCAGAACGGCCAGCCCTACAAGTGGATACACGAAGCCCGGGTTCAAGATTGGTACAGGCTGGACACCCCAAGCGGTAGCAAGAGAAAGGTCTGTTATGAAGCAGAGGACGAACCTGCGCCAAAAAGGGCCATGCGATTTTAAAACAGATTGAGGCCTTTGTAAACAGGGAGTGCACACCTTATCGATGCAGGGCTCATAACATCCTCTTATGTATCCCACATATCTGTAAATAAATAAATTAGTCTGTTGAAGCTAGTAGTTTTGGAATTTCAGGATTTCTTGCTCTGTTATCATTTATTTATCCATTCACCATTAAAGGGGATGCAGATTGGTGAGTAGGTTTTGCAGGGAGGTAGATGCAGACGGATGTGAAGATAAGAGTTGCAGGTTTTGTTTCTCCGTATGTTCATGTGACTGACAAAGTAAGAAAAGTGTAAAAATGTATAATAGACAGTATGAGAGGAGCCAATGAGAGTAGACATGGAGTGAGGGGGAGGGGAGGAGTCAAGAACGGGAGACGGGAGTGGACCAGAGCAGCAGCCAAAAACACATACCTTTTTTACTTTTCTTCTCTAGGTTTTTGATATATTTCATATTTAAATTATATTTTATGCATTTTAATGATACAGTGAAAATAATGAATAAAGAATCCTGTCCCGCGGATGGTACCGCATCATTTCCAGGTCACTTGCATGTGTTTTCATGACAAAAAGTAGTTTGGAGACCCAACAGACTCGCTGGGGATTTCTCCTGGTGAAAGACCTTGTAATGTGTGACCCCGCCAATCAGTCATGTAGTTTCAAACCACAACGACTTCAAGATTCCCGATCACGAGACAGAAAATTGTGTCGCGGTAACAGTACATCGATCTGACAACTTTGAAAGTCGTGTAGTGTGTCCATGACATAAGGGTGTTTGTGGTTGATGTTTTCCTTTGATTGTGGAAGTTTGTAAATTTGGGGTGTGTGTGTGTGTGTGTGACATAAGCACTTCAGGAAGGGAGCATGATGGGAGGTGTGGAGTACTGTACGTACACGTTGGAAGTGGTGACGTCCTGCCAGCCCTTGGTGATGTTCTGTTTCAGCTCGTTGAGCGGTGTAATGCCCAGCTTCCGCTTGATGTCGGCTAGTTGCTTTTCCTTGGCGGCCAGAACCTGGGATAGAGTCTGGATCTCATCCTCCACCTGGAGGCACATTCCAACACACACACACACAATTCTAACATTCACTGCTTATGTGTATCTATGTGCTCTCTATTGCATGAGACAATTTTCTTTCATGTTGTATCAGAATCAATGTCAGGTGACGAAAGCAGAGTGAGCCCTTTCAAGGATCAGTAGAACACATTTAAAACACAGTTTATAGAACACCAGATGCATTACATTGCTTGATCTTCTACACTAGACTTTAATCATTGCATTTTGTTGTCCATACGTTGAGATGCTTGAATCATCAAAAAGGAAACATTTATTGTAGGGCACATTCCAACATCAGGTTTGGACCATATGGAAAACTGTAGCATCACGATAATCACTGGGAATGTTATCACAGTATCTGCCTATTAATTCAAAATCACAAGTTAAAAAAGCCAACTGTATTTCATTACATTCAACTACATGGTAGTTGAAAGCATACCAGACTAGTTGAAACTAAACTGGACTTTAACAATTAGTAGATAATTCATAATCGCAAGTCTAGGGCATATTTCCTCATCATCGATCATTTAGCGTACAAAAAATGTACGTTATGATATGCTGAAATCTTACTTAAATGACAACGCAATGTTATGAGAAGACAAATTAATTGATAATATAGATTTATGGTACAGCCCGACTTCAGGTAAACCATCATCTGACCTTCAACCCCCCCCGCCCAATGCTAACTGACCTTGGCCAGCTCTCCTTGCAGCTCCTCCCGCTCCTCCTCAGTCATGGCGGGGTCCATGTTGGGGGCGCCGGCGGAGGACGCGGCATCCTCCCCGATCTCGGGCAGGGAATCTGGGTGCTGCTTGGAACCTGACAGAGGGAAGGGGGAGAGAAAGAAAGAAAAATATGAATGGAGGAGGAGGAAAGGCACAACATGGAGGAGGTGGAGGCAGGGGACAGAAGGAGAATAGAGGGGAAGGGAACAATGAAAAGAAAAAAAAAAAAGAGTCAAAAAATGGAAAGGAAAAAGGAATGAGATTGATAAAGAGACAAGATTACAGGAAAAATAACAACAGGGTGTGCAGAGTACAGGAAAAGGGTATGCAGGAAAATTGTATGAGTTAAAAGAAGACAGAAAGTAAGAGAGAAAGACAGAAGTAGAAGAGCTGCGTGGTTGGAGCTTCTCATCTCCGAGAGGGTGAGGAGAGGCAGCGAGGGAGCAAAGAGGAGAACAAGAAGATTAAGAGACACTAGAGATGGTCTTTGATGGCAGGCACTGGTCTAAAGGCAGGGGTGAGAAATATGCATTATCCAGCGCGCGCACACACACACACACACACACACACACACACACACACACACACACACACACACACACACACACACACACACACACACACACACACACACACACACACACACACACACACACACACTTTTGATGTGCCACTCTCCAGCAGGGCTCGGAGCGGCAGCCCATCAATAATACAGAGAACTTTCTAGATAGAGACATCCCAGCTCCGACAGCAGAGCAAGAGATAGAGGTTGTTAAGCGTCGCAGCCTTCTGGGCTGGGCAACGTGGTATTCATGGGGAGGCCCAAATAAGAAGGAGTAAGCTGCGCCTGGATTTCCTGCTTCATTCATTTGGATAGAAGTTAAAAAAAAATAAAAAAAAATAAAAAAAAATTAAAAAAGGAGAGGAGAGGAGCAGGAAAAAAATATATAATATATAATAATGATACAGTAGGGAGGAAACAGATAAAAAGAAGCATCTGGAGACACATACTGTGCTGTGCAACTGTTCAAAAAATATTTATACAAACGACAGAGCAGAGCCAAGTGTTGAAACACAAGATACAAAAGCCCCAAATGAGCCCAAAAAACAGGTTTTACAGCATATCACTTGCACTGGCCTAGAGGCTTGGTCAGCTGTTGGTGTGTTACAATTGCCATGAGAAAATAATTTTAAAAAGAAACATGGTTTGGCCTTGTATAGTTTCGCACATGAAAACAGGTAACCTGGGAGCCAAACATCATTAAACATTTAGTTGGTCAAGGAAAACCCTGTGAACAACAAAAAAAGTGAACAAGAATAAGTTTTCGTATTTGGCGGTATCCCTTGTAGTTTATGGATTAACCAACAAGGAGACATAGCTTTTCTGTAAGCACACAAATTATATATCAAAGAATTCAGCTGTTACCTCATACTTTGGTCAGGAATAAGTGCTCAGAATGAAAGAAATTAAAGAAATTTTTAATTACAATTAAAAATTAAATGAATAGAAAAACTCCCTTAAAATGTCGATGAATCTAGCTTTACATTCACCTTGCAAAGTAGAGAAATGTATTAACATTGGAAGATAACAACTGATAGACACACCTACAATAATGATACAATAATAATAATAATAATAATAATAATAATACAATAATAAGCCCTAATTAGCCCAATATATCTGAGATATAATCAAATTACCAAGATGGGATGTTTTCATACACGATGTTTCTAATTCCAAGTCCCCTGCAGCCAATTATTTTTATGTTATTTTTTTCTGTCTAACACACGCACTTCCTCATTCCAGCACCCTGACCTCTCCTACCAGTTTAAAAACATTCCAAACCATGACACACTTAATATGTGCAACGGCAGCAGAAACAAATTGCCCTGCCATTCAACACCCCCACAAACACAATAGTGGAGACTCCCTTAAACACCCAGGCGGCTGCTTGTAAAATCTAAACAACTTATTAATGTACACCAATTAACCTGATTCAAGGAAGGAAAATAAATAAATAAAAAGACAAGCTGGTCTCTGCCATAACTTGATTTTACAGTAATTAAAGGCATGGGAATAACAGGAGCTGATGGCTCAGGCTTCAGATCTGTTATTTATGTCCAAAAATGCTGCGTTAATGGGCTGAAAACATGTGAGATTCAGCTATAAACTACTGTGAAATTTGGAGCCAGAGTGGAGGCAGTCCTTGAAATAAAGGGAAAATAATAAGGGGAAATACTTCTACACCCCCTTGGCCTGAAACCACTTGGACTGCTTTTCTCCATTCTTACATCATCTGCCCCTGAGCTGTCTTTAATGTTCCTCTGCTCCTCTCTCTTCCCATCTTCTTTTACCTCCATTTACTGCCGACGCAGCAATGTTTCGCTACTGAACACATACACGCACGCCAACTCACACCATGATGACAAGCTTGTGTAATGGAACATCTTACCAGGAGTGACTTTGTCCTCCTACTTCCCTCGATAACTTGTCTTATAATAGAACGCACAATAAGAAATGTACAGTATTTTTGGAGGGTCTTTCAAATATTTATGGCCCATATTAGGCAGCCCACGATATACTACAGCAGGAGGAGATCCATCTTAAAATCAGACCTGTTATAACCGAGGTTCTCTGTCTGTCATGTCAGACACCAACATGAGACCTGGTGGCAAAAGCCACAGTAGAAAAACAGTATTTACACAAATAGATTTTGTTTTGGGTGAAAATGTTTTAATGAGGGAAGAGTGTAAGACAGTTTGTAATAAACAGCAGCATAACTACATAAATTGCCTTTTGTTTTGATTTTGCTCTGCTCTCTTGCTACAGCGCTGTGTAGCCGTAGCCCATAATGAATAATTAGTCCTTTAATGAGACATGACTGCAAAGAACATAATCATATAGGTCTTTACTAACTGTCGGCACATAATTAGCTTGGCTTGTTTTAGTAATGACCAAGACAGCTCCTCACAACTTAATATCTGTAGCACTAATAACATCGGAGGAGGACTGATCTATAGGACCTATCTAGCTCACTCATTTATTAAATTTTTTTTTTTATTGCTTTACAGTTATGAAAATGCTAATTGTTTAGTTTCTTATAGTCAATTTGCAACAAAGGATGATTAGAATCTACAAGCAGCAACTGCACCGCATCAGCAGATTTTTATCTGAGTTCAGTTTCAAGCAGCATTCTTTAAACACAACATTATGATAGTTATCACGGATGAGAAGGCTGAAAAGATACCTATTATGGGGACCTATTATGCTCTTTTTTTCACACAAGTACAAATTGGTCTCTAAGATCCACAAAACATGTCGTTGAAGTTTGTTGCTTAAAATAACACTAAGATTATGCATTTGAGCCATTCTAACAAGGCTCTATAACCTTGTTCCAAAAAGGGCTGTAAATCGGAGGAGCCACCCTCCCGAGGCCATGAGGTCTGTGAGCCAATTGGGTTTGAGCACAAATTCCGGGTTCTGTGAGCTAAAGGCATTTGCGCCTGGCTTCCGGCTTTTGTTGTACTTACTCCGTAACTCATCACTTATTTCACCTTATCAGTCCACCAAAATCTGTTTCTGAACAAGTTTAAGGCGAGAAATAAGCAATCCAGTTGCTGCATCTTCACTCATATGAGATCTACACGACCTCATTTAAAAGTTAGTTTCACCTTTCGTTGCCGTTCTCCAAGCTTGTGGGAGACATGGACACCACACTGCGACGCACCGGGATTCTGGGACGCAGGGATTTTTTGTTTCATGTAAACGTTGGAAAATAAAATAAAATAAAATACAGTAAATAAATACATCTACAATAAATACACACAACTTTTATTGGTTTTGTTACGGAAATCCGTGACGAGCTGATGTCACCTCGTGCAGAGGGTAGAAAAATAAACAATGCAAACTGAGCGTTCAGAACTGTCGATCTGAGCATTTTGCTCAGAGCAATTACTTTGTCATTAGTTTATGACAAGTTTGTGATTCAAGCTTGCAAGTTCCAGCCAAATACTCAGCAGCGATTCCTCATGAGCAGGCTTCTGTCTCACTGGACTTGATGTTAGGGTTGATGTTATTTAGTGGCTTATTTTTGTCTCTGGTAGAAAAGGCTCCCAGGCATTAGATCAGGTATTGTTAAAGTGTAAGCCATTGCAACCAGGGATAGGGTGGTCTATGACAAGCCCCACATTAGGAACAAAAGCCTCCAGTTGCCTCCAGTCTGCAAATATGATGACCTTATTATTCTGTAGTGAAGGATATGACGCATACAGCATGGGACAAACACCGAACTACAGGAATAAGATAAAATTAGGAGAAATGAGTTTCAGGGATCTTTAATAATGATGTTTCTGTTCCAAGTGAGTTTGATCTTAACTATTAAATTAATGTGTGACAATGATAGACAACTTTGACTACGTTAAATACCCAAATAGTTCAGAGTTCTCCGTGTGAAAATGTTTGTGGAATAAATTTAAAAAAAAAATGTAAATATCAACAAGTAATGTCATAAATAAGTGAAATATAGGAAGAAATGGACAAGATGGAGGATAACAGTGACGCAAGCAATGTAATGACCACACACACACACACACACACACACACTATTAATAAAATCAGAGATTTCCTGTTTCAGGGGCAGCCCAACACAGACTCTCCTAATCAATCCTTAAATCGGAATCAGAGGGCACAAATATTACAACTACAAATCCAAATCCACACACACACACACACACACACACACACACACACACACACACACACACACACACACACACACCCCCCCCCTTTCTAAATACCTCTGGCAGCCGGCGAGTCAGGCGGAGTGTCGCCGTAGGCAGGGGAGAGGTAAAGGTAGCTGGTGTTGACCCCTTGTTCGAAGTCAAAGGGAGAGTGGTACTCCTCCAGAGGCTCCATGGGTGCAGCCCAAGTTACGAAGTTAGCGCTCTGCTACCGCTACCTATGCTAACAGAGCTAAAATGCTAATTGTATGCATGTGACAGGACCACATGCCAGCACCTGCTGTGGCCCGTTGTTTCTCCACACTGGTGTGTGTGTGTGTGTGTGTGTGTGTGTGTGTGTGTGTGTGTGTGTGTGTGTGTGTGTGTGTGTGTGTGTGTGACAAAGAGATTTAGACTGCAACTTACACAATGTCAAGATCGCATGTGTACTGTCTGTCGGTGTCCTAGAACCTAGAATCAAGTATACAGGCTGTTGAAAAGTGAGCTGTGTGTGTGCGCGCGTGTGTGTGTGTGTGTGTGTGTGTGTGTGTGTGTGTGTGTGTGTATATGTTCTCCAGCAAGGATATCCGTTTTCGCAGGTGTTTCAGCTCCTTTCTCTGGGTGTTAATAAGTTACCTGCCCTCAGACGCTCTGTCTCGCACGCCCACACTCTATTCTCCGGCTTAATCCCAAAGGTCACTGCTGAACAGTCCTCTCATCCCGCCGCTTCCACACACCAGCTCCCACTAGCAGGGCAAGGAACACACACTGGAGTCCTGCTGTGACAATCTATATGTCCGCATCAATTCTTCCCTGGCTCTGGATCTCATCGATGTCCCTCTCTGTCCCTCCGTCCCTCCCACCTCTGTGCCCTCCATCTTGTCATGCAATGCAATGTAAAAAAAAAAAAAAAAAAACTTGAGGTCCCATTTGTGTGCACTGGTCACATGAGCGGGCCAGGGGTGGGGGTGGGGGCCGGTTCTATGAGATAAAAAAACATAATCTGCAGTGTCCTGGATTACAGCCTAGCGCTTATCCAGAGTGGGCTGTCCAGTTTGAAAGAGGAGCGATCTTCGTCAAATAAAGTGGAGGGGACAAACCAAGGGCTATACTCTATATCTGATGTGTGTGTGTGTGTGTGTCTGCATGTGAATTGGTGAGTGTACATGAATGCATGTTTTCATGGTATCTAGGGAAATGGCAAAAAAGGAAATACAAAAAAGAAATAAAATTATAAAATTTAAAAAAAAAATTAAAAATTTAAAAATCACTTACAAAAATTCTGTCCTTGAAAGAAGGATAAACCACACACACACACACAGGGCTTCAGCTAGAGTAATTGAGATTAAATCCATTTCTCTGGGGTCCCCACCCTGCCTCTACCACCACCCCTCTCCACAGAGCAGCTCTTGTCGGGCACAGCCCAGGATAGTATAGGGGGGCTTATCCTCCACACACACACACACACACACACACACACACACACACACACACACACACACACACACACACACACACACACACACACACACACACACACACACACACACACTTTTGATTCAACTAGCGGTGAGGGCCTCAGCACAGTCTCAAGGCTGGAGCCATGCTAATGCTACGCGCAGTCTCCCCAAATTGTCAAGTGGAAAACAGTTCAATTCATCATTTGTGCTCTTTAGAAAATAAAAATGTTTTCATCCTGAAAGCTTCAATAGATGCACCAAGGCCCAACAAAGGCACCGAGAATTAACTTGTGGAGAGCCACAGGCAGAGATGTTGCACAACACGACAGTTTATTGTAGAGAGCAGATGGAACATTGTCATGACAGAGGCTCTCCCCATGTGTGCGTGGGGATGGGGGTTATACCTGTTGCTCGTCGACTGCTCTAACGAGGAACAGGCATACAGCAACCCTGGTCCTGGGCCCAATTACCTGGCTCCAAGACAGGTGTGGCTGCTTAAACCAGACTACACCACTCTAGCACAAATTGCTGAAAAGATAGGTTTTTTTTAATGATAGAAAGGTGTCAGAGCATACAGTGCATCAGTGCGGATGGGGCTGCGTAGCTGCAGACCGGAGTGCCCATGCTGACCTCTGCCCACTGCCAAAAGCACCCACAATGGGAACATGAGCATCATAACCATGGAGCAATGGAGGAAGGTGGCATAGTGTGATGAATCACGTTTTCTTCTACATCATGTGCGTGGCCAGGGTTAGGCTAGGGTCTGATCCGATGGCGCATCTGTGCAATGTTCTGGAACAACAAGCCCCACCGGGGGCCCAACCTCGCAACTTACAGGACTTAAAGGATCTGCTGCTTACGCCTTGTTGCAAGATACCACAAGACACCTTCAGAGGTTTTATGGAGTCCATGCCTCGATGGGTCGGAGCTGTTATGGCGGCACAAGGGGGGGCTACACAATATTAGTGGTTATTAGTGGTGGTTTTAATGCTGTGACTGATCAGTGTATATTGAATGGCGTCGTGAGCCAACTCTAAGCCCAAAACAATATCAGATTGAATTAATACTGAATCTACCCTTATTTACAGCCCTATTATTTACATTTGCCTCATTGACCTTGGAATGCTCTGCAATTATGTTTTCTGCAATTACTGTCTGTCCGCAAAAATAATTCTTTATTGCCTTGGGTTCCATGTTCTCCCAAACATTCGGGAATAACAATGAGAAGATGCAATAAAAGTGGCTGGATCAGGCAGGCAGCAGCGTCCTTGTTGTGGTGTCCCACTGTACTACGTTGCACAGTGCTTTATTCAGTTCCCATCAGGAAGTGAGGGGGCCAACAATGTGGACACACTGCCAAGCACAATGCCTGTACATACACAGGACACACGCGTCTTTACACACAGCACAATGACTTACTACAACCAGAATGGTAAGTCATTCTAACACACTCAAACACACATACAATGTACTTGTATAATTTGGGACGGTGTATGTGCTCCACAAGAAGTTTATTGTAAGAATGCATAAAAGGATAAAGACACATTATATAGCTGACAAATTATTAGTGAAGGATGTGTTCAGGCCTTAAACTTAACCGACTAAAAGAAATCGATGGAAAAATATCAGTTCTAGGCAGGTTTTCGCCTAGAACTGTACAAGAGCAAATTGCGCTCTTGTACAGTAGAATTGAATAAACCCACATGAGCATACTTTAGTGCTGCACAATAATTGATTAGTATTTTATGTCATTATGGGGTGTCCTGCAAATCTCTCTGAAACAAAAAAAGGATCAAATTAAATCAAATGAACTTATTGAGTACTGTGGCCTTAATAAAGTTGGGTGGTGACATGGGATTCTCTTCGTGCAAACTCATTTAGACTAAAGTTCCACAACTTTCCACAAGCCCAGCAGAACTATTATTTCCCTAACTGTTTCCTTGTTGTTCACTGGGAAACAATCACTCGTCGAGTTTTCATTTGTACCTCTTGATGATTTTAAAATATATAGTGCACAAAACGCTGATCTAGGGTTATGTTGTCCTATCACACAAAATATTGATTGTAGTATTATAGTAGTATTATATTATCTCTGGTTGTGATTACAGACTTCGAGAATTTGTCATATACTTCATAATCAGAAATAGTAACTTAATAAAAAAATAACTTAAAAAAACTCATAAGGGGTGCTAGCTGTACTTGTATCAGCCTTTTTGACAAATACTCATTATGTAGTTTTCCCATTTATCACACATAATTCATTGCCTGTTTGCTTATTTAGTAAAAGATATTCTGACTGATCTTGCTCCAGCAGCCTCCTGACTGCACCTACTTCCAGGCTAAACATTGAAGGTGACCTAACTGTTGTTGTTAGTGCTTGTGTCTGGCGATGGAATGAATTGCCAGGTAAATTTGATCATACAGCTTTTTCATGGCTCAGATTGTTATTTTAATCTTTTCGCCTGGGCTGCTTTTAATCTTTACCTCTACAAACCTGTGTTTTACTATACCACTTACCATGATTGACCAGATTGGGCACTTTTATTGAATGGAAAACTTAAAACGAGTAACTCTGTACATAAATGACTCTGCACATCCCAGTGCAAAACCTCTTACATTGGATCACCAACATTTTTACAGAAATGTAACACCCAAGACAGTCCAAGGGGTGGCAACCACCAATTATTTTCCTCAAGAACTGTGGATTTGGTATTGTTACTTTCTATCACTTTATTAGCGTTACTTGTTTGCATTTATTTACTAAGCACTTTGTAATTGTTTTGAAAAGCCTATAGTGTAATTATTCTTCATAAAAGAGTTACTGTTACGTGAAAGTAGGACTGAACAGTATTATATTATATTACAAAATAAAATATCACAGTAGTTGTGATATAGTAGTTGATTGACAAGTACCTAAATATCAATCATTTGAGAATATTTTGGGGCTGACTTTTCGTGCTTTCATAAGGCCTCACTTTCATAAGAGAAAAACAACTAACATTGAGCCACAGTGTAACCGGGAACAAGAAGCCTTTTTCCATGTTGGTAATGAAGCACAGTGTGGCATCAATTAGGTAATTTACGATGGTGCTTCCCATCACATGATGAACCTTGAAACAAGAATCATGGGACACAGAATCATGACTGTAGCTGCAAAAAAACGTGCCAATTATGCTCCACGAAGCATCATGGGTAAACAGTAAGAGAAGGGAATGACCAGCAACGTCCAAGGGCAGTGGCTAGCAACAAAACCGAATATCAAGAATATCCCTGCACAGGAAATAGTCAAATCTAACAATAGAGATCAAAGCTTAAAAAAAATAAACTGTTTCTCTTTGATACTTTTCAATTAATCTGTAATGTCATTTGTTTCACTACTGCAAGTTTGTGGCCCCCATTGTTTGTTAAAGTTGTTACAACCCATGGTTCAAAACACAGGATCTGACACCCACCAAAGCGGACCTATTATGCTCCTTTTCAACAAGTTAATATAGGTCTTAATATAGGTCCCTAAAACATGTTTTTGAATGTATTTGCTGAAAGTACCACTCAGATTATGCATTCTAGCCATTCTAACATGCCTCTATAAGCCTCCTGTTTCAAGACGCTCTGTTTCAGTGGGTGGCACCACCCTCCTGAGGCCCCTAGTTCTGTGAGCCAATGGGGTTTGACCTTTGACTTCTGGGTTCTGTTGTACTTGTTGTCCGTAAACATTTATTGATTGCATCTTATCAGTACACCGAAATCTGTTTCTAAACAAATATGAGGCAAGAAATAAGCAATCCAGTTGCCAAATCTTCACTCTATATATAAGGCCTAATTCAAAACTTTGTTCTGACTTTGGTTGCCTTGCTTCAAGCAAGCACACCGCACCGGGACACCGCACGTTTTTGTTTCATGTACACGTCTGAAAATAAAATAAAATACATACATCTACAATAAAAACACACTATTTTTATTGATTTTATTTGGAGAAACATGCAGCGGAGCATGCAGCCCCCCAGAAAGAAATACTTTAATTCACATTGTCTGCAGTTTCTTCACAGACAGTTGATATTAATTCCTCTTTCTTTTAAAAGATTTGTGCTGGTCTGTAAGCCAACAGAGCAGTCCCCAGCGGCGCTTGTTATTCTTCAACCATGGGTGGAGTTACTCAGATGGAGGGCGGTTCTAATTCTACTGAAGGCTTAAATTATGTAAGAAAGGGCTGCAAATCTGAACAGCTTGTTTCATGGCATGTTTTCTGAAATAGAGAGCTCACAAAAAAACTGACCGAGTTATTTCAAAGTTTGTGTCTTAGTAGGCCCACAGAGACCCAAATGTATGTGCACAAGCACTGAAAAAGTGAGTTTTTCCCATCAAAGGTCCCCTTTAAAAAGAGACATCGCATATACACACATAATATCCTTGTTTGTTTGGAGAGGTTCACTTGTCTTGTTGTTCTCTGACAGGCTGCTGTAATCCTTAGCCCTTTGGCTGACCCTCACCACCTTGAAACACACTAATCAATCTTCCAGCATTCTGCGCTTTCTCCATGGCATGAATTTAAGCAATTTCTTGTATGGAATCCCACAAGTCAAGGCAACAAGGCAACACAAACTGGGCTATGTGATGAGTTCAAAACATAACTGAATAAAGTGAGTAAAATAATGTCTATGGACTAGTCGAAAGAAAAACCAAGCTTTTAATTATTAAATTTTCCTTCAAATCAGTTGTTTAAATAAATGATGTTACCATTGGATATATAATTTAATGGCTCTTTTTACTCTCAACTCTTATTTATGATAGTTAAACTTTTTCATTTTTTGTCGTCTAGCATTCACCATAAAAATGTCCTCAGCATCAAAGAAAGTTTTAGCTTACTGTTGCAGCCTATAAGACTCACGTAAATAAAAGAATGTTTACATTTATCCCACATTAAAAAGACTGAATAGTATTCAACGTTTTTATTAGAACACTGAAATATTAAAATTACCTCAAACGGCATTCCCTTTTACAAAGAGCCGGAGACTTCATATTTGATGCACTCAAAGTAAGCCTTTGGTTTATTTCTATGGTCACAGATTCTGATTCTATGGTCCCCCACCCTCCACTTTCACAGAATATTTGATGAGTGAGGGAAATCCATAAAATCCAGACCGTCCTGAGATCATGACAAAATGTAAAATGTTGTAGTTTCCTGCATTGCAGTAAAGGTATCAAATTTTTGGAATTCACAGTTCTAGCTGAGGGACAAATAATCAATGTCTCCGTCTTCTTGGTCATCACATCCACGTTATTAATAACCGTTTCTTGAATTGTTATGTGCAGTGAACAGTCACTACAACTAAATTTTTTTGCAGTATCATCCACCTTTAAAGTGGAAATCCATAAAATCTTCTGTGTGGATTACATCACAAGTCCCAGAATTTCATTCCGGCAACGTTTTTGTTTTTTGTTTTGTTTTTTTTAAACTTTGGAGGGTGCTGTTATTTTTTTGTGAATGTTAGCTATGTACCGTATGTAGCTACATTGCCTTTCACTTCTTGCTTGCATATTTTTACGGGGAAGGTGGACCCCGCTACCAACAATAGAAAAATGGTATAGAGGACATACAATAAATGGAAAGTGCCGGCTGAATAAATAAGGCATGATTATAAAATAGTGCATTTTTAAACAAAATTATCGTATAAATTACCAATTTAATAGTTCACAACATTTGCTAGAAAGACATTCAAAACAATTAAAAATGTGATAGTCATGGCTCATTCCACTCAAAAAAAATCATTATGGTTGTGCATTCAAATGGAACTTTTTCACTCTATCATTATTTTTGTCTCCAAAGTGTCCTAAAACAGCGCGCACACACACACACACACACGCACGCACGCACGCACGCCTTGATATGACAGCTCGGACAAAGAGAGTAGGTTGTCAGGCTTTAGTCAGATCTTTAAAAATAAATCTAAGTAAGGAGAATAATAAAAATAACATACAACAACTTAAAAGTAGATTGGATAGGCTGTTTGTAAGAGACTGCCTCTGTCAACACATGTTGACAATTATATGACCTTGATAGCTAATACGATAAACTCAGACCACCCTGCAGTAATATTCAGCATCATTCAACAATTTAGTGAGGGAAACAAGATGACATGAAAAGCCTGACTGGAATTATTTGATAGAAAAGTAATAAAGTGCATGATATATTGTTGTTGATAAAATGTTATTGCATATTTTGGTGGAGTGACTCACAGTAACCATTGGGCTATTAAAAATCAAAACCTTTTAATTCATCGGGCCATAGTGTGGATATTGCAGTATACAAGGAAGACATTCTTTACCTGGCAAATTACAATTAAGGCTTCATCCTTATGTTTCTTCTCAGGATAATTAGGCTCATGGTTCCCCCACTTTGTGAACCATAACAGGAGATTTTTCCACTGGCTCACAGGGCCAGTAAATGTCTAAATTCACTGGCCTTGCCATTAAAGATGGTGGCCTTTAGATATTTTCACATTAATTATTTTTCTCCTTTTGCAAGTTGTTTTTTTGTCATCCTATGTGTTCAATGATGGTGAGAAGTATTACAAACATTACATTTGTAATTAACGATTGGGCTTCTCCACATTTCTGGCACATTCTACTGGCAGTCTGGGCAAGTTAAAGGCTTTATCAACTGATCGGGGTGGGTTGCAAATATACCGTGGGGCCACTGGGTCAGTGCTTATTACGTGGAGCCCTGCATATGATTTGAAGCACAGAAAGTTCTAGAGGAGAAGCAGCTGCACTACATTTGGGACACCACAGGACACCATATTACATTAACATGACAAGAACAATTGCAAACCCTCGCAAGTATACCTTGTTTGAAGACGCCCTGATGAGCCTTGAAAAATAAATTACAAGAAAACAGCAACGTGAATGCTTATCCACATCAAGTCATGTGGATGCTTCTGTACGTTTTTCAACTAGATTCTGCACTTCCAGACTACAAAAACATATATGGGTGTCAGTATACACTTCAGGAACATATATTTCAGGAAACCAGGAATAGGTTGATAAAAATAAAAACAGGTCACAGAGTAAACTAAGTCAAAGGCAAGCTCCTTTACATCCCCTCTGGCAATACAAATAAACGTCTCTTGCTTCATTTCATAACACCTGAAAACCTCCATACACAAAAAAAACGTCATACAAGAGAGGAGTGCTTAAAACCAAGATCCCCTTTATTTCTGTTTGCTTGCAGGGGCAAAACATCATTGTCTCATTCAGACTTCCTCTAAAAAAATGGCGAGCTAATACAAGAAGCTCTCTGAAGGGCTCCAGTGCAGAGCAGCAGGTACACAAACCAGAAAGATATGTAGGGAGGGAACCAGGGATGTCAAACAGGTGTAGAGGAAGGGGGGAGGCAGATGGCTGCCTGGCGGGAGAGGCAGATCCAGGTTGGGAAATGGAAGATGAATTTACCACTACAATCACCTCCTTTACTCACATGAAAAGTACAAGCCGGCACAATCAAAAGCCCCAGAGTGTGCCAGGCACGGCCTTGTCGGGCCACATCCAAAAAAAGAAAAATGGTTATATGGTTAACAATGTAGAGTGGAGACAGAAGTAGTACTTTAACTTAAGTAAAAGTATAAATACCCTGACACTAAATTACTCTAGTATAAGTGAACGTACAGTATCACAATGTCATTTCTATAAAATTTAAAGTATATAAGTATTGCTCTTAAATGAACTTCTTGTAAAGTTCTTGTAACATCCATTTTCCTAATATAAAAGATGTAACGTGTAATGATAAAGTGCCTACTCTAGTGGAGATAGTTGAAAATGTACTTAAGAAGTACTTCGTTAGCCCCCCAGCACTAACAATATAAAAGTAAAACAAACATTAAAACAATTTCACATTGGCCAGCCATGGTATAGCACAGAACCAACCTTCTCCAAGTGCCATTTCATCAAAGCAGTGAAGAAGCATCCACAGACAGACGCTTTTACTTTTACCTTCCTCCAACTTTGTCAACATGAGAACATTAGTACATCATGGCGCCAAGCTCTGAGCGTAGCATTGACTCACCTTCTGTTGACGTCGGACTATTTTTTTTTTTTTTTAATTGCTTTAAATATCATAACGCAACAAAAAAAAAACAACAACAACAACAACTCTACAGTTTACAACTCCTGTGTTCTTTGGACAATGGCGCAAGCAATGGAGAACTTTATATGACTCCTTTTGGTGGGAAACAACAGTTACCCACGGGGAGCTTTGAATCTCACAATCCACGTCATGCTAATGCACTTGACTTCAGTGTGGAAGTGCAGCTAGCCAGCGTGCTAACTTTGAGAGAACGGCAAAATGTCCTCCCTTCCTCCCCGCCCCGAACTCCCCGCTCCGGGTCACAGACGTGGCCGGCGCGTTACCTGGCTCTGCGTCCTCCATGTCCTCTCTGGGTGCTGTTCTTTTTTTCTCCCCCCCTCTCTCTTCAGGGTCCCGGCTCCACGGCTTGCTGGCGGGGCGGTCGGCACTTCAAATGCTCCGCCGCCTCTCAGGCTGTCAGGCAGCGCGCCGGGGCGGGGTGGGGTCCGCCGTGACGCAGGCACGTCGCAGTGTAAACACCGGGGAGCACGTGGACCGAGCTTTTGCGCCGTCGGCCCGGGGGGGGGGGGCGAACGGCGAAAAACGATTCCGGACACGGGCGCCTGAAAAACGTCGTTTTTTGCAGTTGCCCGTTTGGCGCGCCGCTGTACAATGCGACACGAAACGGAAAATAGTAGCGAGGAGGACTTTCGCTGGTGTGCGCATTCCTTTCCGAAATGGATTTAATGGATGAGACAAGGCAAGATAACGTAACGTAACGCGACATAACATGACATGACATGGCATGGGATAGCGCGGTACAACACAAGATAGCGAGGCACAACATAACCATAAAATGAGATAACATAACATTACATCACTTGAAACAAGGTAAGACAGCATGAAATAACATAAAATGAGATAACGTAAAATATAGCACAAGATAACTTCGCACAGGGTAACATAACATCACATCAGATGAGATAACGTCAAATAAAAAAAAGTTAACACAAGATGACATAAGGTAGGGTAACATAACGTCACGTCAAATAAGATAAAATAACATGAAATAACATAACATAAAATAGGATAAGATAACATAAGATACATAAGATAAGATAAGTTAACACAAGATGGCATAAGGTAGGGTAACATAACGTCACGTCAAATAAGATAAAATAACATGAAATAACATAACATAAAATAGGATAAGATAACATAAGATACATAAGATAAGATAAGTTAACACAAGATGACATAAGGTAGGGTAACATAACGTCACGTCAAATAAGATAAAATAACATGAAATAACATAACATAAAATAGGATAAGATAACATAAGATACATAAGATAAGATAAGTTAACACAGGATGAGATAAGGTAGGATCACATTACGTCACGTCAAATAAGATAAAATAACATGAAATAACATAACATAAAATAGGATAAGATAACATAAGATACATAGGATAAGATAAGTTAACACAAGATGACATAAGGTAGGGTAACATAACGTCACGTCAAATAAGATAAAATAACATGAAATAACATAACATAAAATAGGATAAGATTACATAAGATAAGATAAGTTAACACAAGATGACATAAGGTAGGGTAACATAACGTCACGTCAAATAAGATAAAATAACATTAAATAACATAACATAAAATAGGATAAGATAACATAAGATACATAAGATAAGATAAGTTAACACAAGATGAGATAAGGTAGGATCACATTACGTCACGTCAAATAAGATAAAATAACATGAAATAACATAAAATAGGATAACATAAGATACATAAGATAAGATAACATAACATAAGATGACATAAAACGGGATAACATAACGTAAAAAAATCACAACGTAAGATAACATAAAATAACATTACAAAATATAAGATAATATAACACAAGATAACATAGCACAACATAACACAGGATCGCATAACATAACATGGAATAAGATAACATAAGATAAGATGGAGTGGAGCGCATACAATTTATTGAACATTATAACATTCACAACATTCACAACAACAACATAACATTCATCGATCATTTATTAATGCAAATTTTACCTTATCAATAATAAACGTGTGATTGACAATTTCAAATGCTTGTGCTTGGTTTTTTTTTGTGCATTATTTGATTCCATGTTATTTTAATGTAAAACAACATTTCAAAAAATGTTTATTCTTATTGTTGTTGTTGTTGTTGTTGTTGTTGTTGTTGTTGTTGCCTCTGCTGACCACTGAATAACTCCATTCATTCTTAAACCATCCGTTTTGGGAGGTTTTGGAAGTGTGGCAGGGGGAGTGGATGTACGAAGTTCAGTAGCGGCAGCAGTTCATTTCCCCCTGAAATGGAAATATCCAGTGCTCGCACCCGTTTCAATTATACTCGGTGGCGATAATTACGTCAGGTACGTGTCGTTGTTATTATTGGGACCGTCGACATTTCCACACGGCAGACGGGGGGCTCCCTCGAAACACAGTCCTAAGAAAAAGTCGAACCCCACCCAAAAGTCAAGGCCCCCTCAGGTATGAAACGGTGCACGCAGCCACGTCACTTGGTCATACAGAGGGAGGGATGGTCGTCATGAAAGCCCGCCACCTGCTGGGTTGGCTGCTTGCTGGCGTGACAGGGTTGTCCCCCAGGTCCGCGGGACACGTGGCTCCGGTGTCCGGCATTAGAACGGAGCAGTCGCTCAGAGGGAGCGGTCACGATTCATCCGTCTGGTGTCGTTTTGATGCTTCTCATGGTTTTAAGCAATTCAAGATGATTTATTCGTCGCACGCAGTCACGCTTGTTTGCAAGTAGGAAGAATAAGAGAAGGATGGGGCAGTAGCACAACGAATACAAATTACGTAAAAGCAAATGTATAAAAAAAAACTAAATATATATAATGTATATGATGTAATACTTAATACGGCTAGACTATTGACAATCAAATAATGAATCGGAATGAAACAAGCTATTATTACTTTAAAAAAAAATCTGTAGAGAAGATATTTGGAGAATATAATTCCTTATAATGTGTATTATAAATACATTGATTGATAAAAAAAAAAAAAAAAAAAGAAGAAGTAGTTCCACCGGCTGTCACCTCCCACTGGACACTTGTCCTTGTACCACGGCATCACCCATGTTGTGGCACTAGTATGTAGTACTAGTATGTAGTACTAGTATGTAGTACTAGTATGTAGTGGCACTAGTATGTAGTACTAGTATGTAGTAGTAGTATGTAGTACTAGCATGTTGTGGCACTAGTATGTAGTACTAGTATGTAGTATTAGTATGTAGTACTAGTATGTAGTGGCACTAGTATGTAGTACTAGTATGTAGGAGTAGTATGTCGTATTAGTATGTAGTAGCACTGGTATGTAGTAGTAGTATGTCGTACTACTATGTAGTAGTACTAGTATGTAGTACTAGTATGTAGTACTAGTATGTAGTAGCACTAGTATGTTGTACTAGTATGTAGTAGCACTAGTATGTAGTACAAATATGTAGTCGTAGTATTTTGTACTAGTATGTAGTTGTAGTATGTGGTACTAGTAGGTAGTAGTATGTGGTACTCGTATGTAGTACTAGTATGAAGTAGCACTAGTATGTTGTTCTAGTATGTAGTAGTAGTAGTATGTCATACTAGTATGTAGTAGCACTAGCAGCGTGTAGTAGTAGTAGTAGTATGTAGTAGTATGTAGTAGCACTAGTATGTAGTACTAGAATGTAGTAGTAGTATGTAGTACTAGTATGAAGTAGTACTAGTGTGTAGTACTAGTATGCAGTACTAGTATGTAGTAGCACTAGTATGTAGTACTAGTATGCAGTACTAGTATGTAGTAGCACTAATACGTAGTACTAGTATGTAGTAGCACTATTAAGTAGTACTAGTATGTAGTAGCACTAGTATGTAGTACTAGTATGTAGTAGTATTAGTATGTAGTACTAGTATGGAGTAGCACTAGTATGTTGTGCTAGTATGTAGCAGCACTAGTATGTTGTGTTAGTATGTAATACTAATATGTAGTAGCGCTAAAATGTATTACTAGTATGCAGTACTAGTATGTAGTAGCACTAGTATGTAGTGCTAGTAAGTAGTAGCACTAGTATGTAGTACTTATATGTAGTTCTAGAATGTAGTGGCACTAGTATGTAGCAGCACTAGTATGTTGTTCTAGTATGTAATACTAGTATGTAGTAGCACTAGTATGTCGTACTAGTATGTATTATTAGTATGTTGTAGCACTAGTATGTGGTAGTACTAGTGTGTAGTACTAGTATGTAGAAGCCCTAGTATGTAGTACTAGTATGTAGTAGCACTAGTATGCCATAGCGATAGTACTAGTATGTAGTACTAGTATGTCATTACACAAGTATGTAGTAGCACTGGTATGTAGTATTACTAGTGTGTAGAAGCACTAGTACTGTATATAGTAGTGCTAGTACTGTACTAGTATGTAGTACTAGTATGTAGTAGTACTAGTACATAGTATCACTCGTATGTAGTAGAAATAGTATGTAGTAGTACTAGTATGTAGTATGTAGTAGTAGTGCCAGCATGTAGTACCAGTATGTAGTAGTAGCACTACTATTTTGTATGTAGTAGTAGTAGTACTAGTATGTAGTACTAGTATGTAGTAGTAGCACTAGTATTTAGTATGTAGTTGTGGTACTAGTATGTAGTACTAACATGTAGTATGTAGTAGTAGTATGTAGTACTAGTATGTAGTAGTAATAGCATGTAATACTAGTATATAGTAGTACTAGTTTGTAGCAGTAGTACTAGTATGTAGTTGTAGTACTAGTATGTAGTACTAGTATATAGTAGTACTAGTATGTAGTAGTAGTGCTACTATGTAGTTGTAGCAATAGTATGTAGTAGTAGCATATAGTAGTACTAGTATGTAGTATGTAGTACTAGCATATAGTAGTACTAGTATGTAGTATGTAGTACTAGTATGTAGTATGTAGTACTAGTATGTAGTATGTAGTAGTAGTAGTACTAGTATGTAGTAGTAGTATATAGTACTAGTATGTAGTATGTAGTAGTAGCATATAGTAGTACTAGTATGTAGTATGTAGTACTAGTATGTTGTAGTAGTAGTAGTAGTAGTATATAGTACTCGTATGAAGTACTAGTATGTAGTATGTAGTAGTAGCATATAGTAGTACTAGTATGTAGTATTAGTATGTAGTATGTAGTAGTAGCATATAGTAGTACTAGTATGTAGTAGTAGTATGTAGTAGTAGTAGTAGTAGCAGTATATAGTACTAGTATGTAGTAGTAGTACTAGTATGTAGTAGTAGTAGTAGTAGTAGTACTAGTATGTAGTACTAGTATGTAGTAGTAGTAGTAGTAGTAGTACTAGTATGTAGTAGTAGTAGTAGTAGTACTAGTAGTAGTACTAGTATGTAGTAGTAGTAGTAGTACTAGTATGTAGTAGTAGTAGTAGTAGTACTAGTAGTAGTAGTAGTACCAGTAGTAGTACTAGTATGTAGTAGTAGTAGTACTAGTATGTAGTAGTAGTACTAGTATGTAGTAGTAGTAGTAGTAGTAGTAGTAGTATGTAGTAGTAGTAGTAGTAGTAGTAGTAGTAGTAGTAGTAGTACTAGTACTAGTATGTAGTAGTAGTAGTAGTAGTAGTACTAGTAGTAGTACTAGTATGTAGTAGTACTAGTATGTAGTAGTAGTAGTAGTAGTAGTAGTACTAGTATGTAGTAGTAGTAGTAGTAGTATGTAGTAGTAGTAGTAGTAGTACTAGTAGTAGTACTAGTATGTAGTAGTACTAGTATGTAGTAGTAGTAGTAGTAGTAGTAGTACTAGTATGTAGTAGTAGTAGTACTAGTATGTAGTAGTAGTAGTAGTAGTACTAGTAGTAGTACTAGTATGTAGTAGTAGTAGTAGTACTAGTATGTAGTAGTAGTAGTAGTAGTACTAGTAGTAGTACTAGTATGTAGTAGTAGTAGTAGTATGTAGTAGTAGTAGTAGCAGTAGTAGTAGTAGCAGTAGTGTTTGCAGGGCTCGGCAGGGGGAGTGTCAGCAGAGGAGGATCCACGGCTGAGCAGCGCAGATGAAAAGCACGCGGAAAATGGGTGCAGCCCTCGCGCACCAAAACCCCCCCGTGCACCCCCATCTTCCTCTACCCCCCCCCCCCCCCCCCCCCACACCCCACCCCCCACCCCCTCGGCTGGCCGAGGTGCATTATGGGGGAAGTCTCTGCCATTCGACCTCTGCGGGGCCTGCGCGGACGCAGCTCGAACCCTCAAATCCACGATGCGTCTCAAACGTTTATTTATTTCCGCATAACCTCCGCAACTCTCACCGGGAGCAAAACAAGCGGACAGCACCGGCACCCCGGCCGTCCTTTTTAAACCCACCGGATTTTATTTATATTCTTATCAATTACTATACTGTTGGGGGTGGACATTTGAAATATATTAAAAAAAAAAAAAAGAAAAAAAAATGTCCGGAGAGAGAAACCGCAGGTCGCTTGCTTTCCGAGGGGGTGGATCGGCGGCCGTGACGGGTTCCAGCGCTCTCGGTGGGGGGAACGCGAACAGCTGTGAGGCCCAGGCCCGCCCGGACCGACGGCTGAACGGGAACGCGAACGGGGACAAGCCGGACCCGGACGAGGAGCGGGTCCGAGACCGAAAGGACCCGGGGCCGAGGGGGCCGTCGGAGGGCGCCGGGTCCGTCAGCGACAGCACGGAACCCGAGGCGGAGGACGAGGAGGAAGAGGACCCGGAAGATCGGGTCGGCTCGGTGGAAGAAAGGGAACGGGAAGGGGGCGGTGAAGCGGAGGACGAGTCCGCGGCGCGGGGGAGCGGGCCGAGCAGCGCGGACGGAGCGGGCAGCGGCGGCGGAGCGACGGGACCCGAGGACCGGGAGCACCGGGGGTCCGAGGAGCGGGGACCCGAGGAGCGGGGACCCAGGAGATCCTGGCTGGAGACGAGACCGCAGACGCTGCTCCAGAGACACTCGTCTTTCCACGCGTCGTGGCTGCAGGAGTTCCCGTGGCTGCGGTTCTGCGCCGAGACGGGACTCATGTCGTGCTCCTGGTGCCACGGCAACATCGCGGCGAAGAGCAGCGACGAGCTGGTGAAGGGGAGCCGGAGCTACAAGCGGGCCCTGCTGCTGAGACACCACCTGTCCGCCGAGCACGGCAGGAACGACCCCACCAAGCAGGTAGCGACAGTCTGTACACCTCAGCCTGGCGGACGACCCCCCATTGACACACACTTGACACGTTTACATTTACTTCCCCGTCGATTTAATCTCGGCTTTTCATCAGAACCTTAACTTTCCAGAATGTGTGTTTATAATCCACACAATCCCAAGCTAATTGGCTAACGTTAGCGCTAAGCTATCGTTAGCCTAACGTTAGCCGCCTAGCTGTTTGCCTTAATGCTATCGGGTAGGCAGTGTCGGAAAGCCACCGGCTAATGTGAACCGACGTTAAGAGGGACGCTTAACATTCGCAAATTCCACCAAGCCCCTTTTCTCGCCGAGATACCAGACTTCCTCCGAACTAGATTGTGGGGAAACTGCACCCCTTGTTGTGAGACCTGTCACCGTAGGGTCACTACCTGGCGAAAGTGACCTGCTCCACCGACATCATGTCATGGGGTCCGTTGCGCGTCTGTCACTCCTCTGGAGTTAGAACTAGAACCATTGAAGAATGAACCCTGTCTCCACAACACATACTCGTACACATACTCGGCTGTCTTGCCACATACATTTCTCGGGGATCAACAACCCCCTTTGTTGCCTCAGCAGCTGACCGGCTTGCTAGCTTGCTAGAGGTCGCACAATGGCAAGGGCTTGACCCTTAGCAGCCTTTGGGGAACCGCACCCCTTCCCCAACCCCCAGCCCCGCAGCCTCAAATGCAATTTCGCTGGCTCACGGTGCCTGTGGATGACCTCTGGCGCATTTCTTCCTTCTCCTCCCACCGGGCGGCTAAATTGGAGGCATTGTGCTAGAATGACTCCCCAAAATCCATAGATGGTGTCACTGGCCGGGCAGGACAAGGCCAGGGGAGTAAATCATGTCCCCCGCAGCCTGACAAGTTCTGAATACAATGGACCCGGGTGGGTGAGATAGCTGTCAGTAAGAGACGATAGATGTACACCGTTCAGGCTTATAATAATAATATTAATGACAATAATTCCAGCCCCACCCTAGAATGAAGCCGGATGTCCTTGTGACAGACCTGTTACACTTAAGGATCAAGACTCTTCCTTTACGATAATAAAACGGCATCTAACAGGAGTCATTTGACAAGAGCTGTTTTTTTTAACGTTATTCCCATTTTTATCATTGCCTGGCATGGAGCTGATTTGTGCAGCAGAAGCATATTTCCATTTCACTGTTTGGGTGACCTCCCATAAAAGCAAGCGATTGCAAATGTGCAATAGATTGTAAAGGGGTGCCCCTCCCTCGGCGCTACGTATTTAAAGAATCCTTCCTGATCCCTGCAAAGTAACACATCCCACCTCGTACCCTGATTTTGATCCGAGCTGTCAGAGGAATTAAGAGCGGGACTGTATTTGACTCTAATTTGTAAGTGAAGAGGATTGTCCCACCACATTTAGTTTCTTCCCTTCTACACGCAATCACTAATCAGAATGACTTAAAGGGATCCTCTAACTTGTACACATCTCTAATTGGTAGGGAGCGCAGGAGGAGGGGATTAGGGGCTTGGTGTGGTTACTCCCTAGCAACAAGGACCCCGGTCAGCGGATTGAGAGGTTGGAGCGGCTCTTCCTCACTTTAGAGTGCGACGGATGTGACATGTGTGATAAGATTTTATTCTGATATTGCTTCAATTAAGTTTATTACTAGATATTGCGTTCAACTTCTATCCACGCTATATCTTGCCTTATTTATTTTGTTTCTTTTTATCTCCTCCCAAGTGGAGCAGTAATGTTGTGATGGTCAAAGTTCAACACAGAAGTTGATCTTATTCCTCGGTCATGTTGCTTCCATAATATGTAGGCTATAGTGTTGGCAGAATAATGAGCGCCAGTGAGTGTGTTCAAGCTGGCTGAATTGTAAAACAGTACATTAAAGGGAGAATTATGGAGGACAAGGCAATGCCTAGCTCTGTTCACCCATTCCTGACATTAGTCAGGCCCCAGCTGCATTGGTTAAAGCTAACTCGATTAGGCCGAGCAGTCTGGGCACACCAGTGCAGCTGTGGTAAATGTGGGTCTCCTTTGGGTCGCTGCTGTCCTTAATTCTCTAGACACTGTCTTGGTCTGGTTGTCCTTTCTTCCTCTTTTTGGTCACCTGACATTAAAAGGCTAAGATTAGGCAAAGTATGCCGTCCAGATCCATATCTAGGGCACACAGGAGAAGCATTCACCCCCCTAATTCCATGAAAGTCTGTTAACACCACATATAACTGTTAAAAGTAAGTCTCCCAGAATGGGGAAAGGCGGCCCACCCATCCCTGTCTGGTGTCTGTGAGATAGATGGGATGTTTATTGGGGGCCACGGGTCGCCAGGGTGTGGTGCGCTGGGGGGTGGGGGTGGGGTGCTGGTTAGTGTGGAGGCCAGAGGGAAAATAGTTCTTGAGGAATCCACCAGCGAGCCTTCCCTCCCCTTCTTACTCTCCCCATTTATTTTCTCCCTCCCCTCATCTGTCTGAGCATTGTTAGGAGGGCCGGGAGCCACGCAGTGCAACCCTCCCACACCTTGGGCCAAACGCACACTGCAGCATTGTTCTAGAATCTGGGGACGGACTGGTCGGTTTAGGGGGAATGGAGAGAGGGGCGGAGGAAGAAGGGGATAGAGGGAAGACTGGATGAAGATTGCCTCAGGCCTGGGCTTGACATGGGTGTGGATATGGTGACAGAGAGGAGAGAAGTGTGTTTTGTGTGTCCAATGGGGGGGGGCGGACGGCAAACAAAACTTGTCCTTGTGTGTCATGCGGTAGGGACAGCTTTAACCTCTAACAGAGATGTATAAATGGGTGTGGACGTGTGTTGATCCGTTGGCCCTGGGGTGGTGCAGTATGTTTGGGTTTAAGATATTGTTTTAAGGCACCTTTTTCCAGGATGCAGTCGAACACATTGCTTCTAGATAGCTTGAATTTAAGGCCTCTTCTGTTCATTTAATCCATCTGTAAATCAGCTTCCATGGGTCATTTATTGCAGATTTTTGAAACATCCCCGTTTGACCTAGATCAAAGAATTTTTCTTTTCCAGCCTCCACTCGCAGTCTTCTTTTTTCCCCCCCTTCTCATTCTTCAACCCGACCATCTCTGGCTCAAATAAAAGCTAGCCACGTCAGGTCTGTGGAGGTTGATATTGTCGCCATATTCTCTCTTGGCCCTGGCTCCTGCAGCCGGAGCACAGCCTGGTCTCGCCTGCAGCATCTGCTTTGCAGTGTTGCTCTGCTGGTTCTTTGTGCTGCCTGCTAACACGTGGCACATCTGGAGGAAAAATGATGTTCAGGATGAAGCCAGTATGGAGCAACTGATCCCGTACCAGGGCGTCCTAGGCTGACTCCAATACTCACACTCCTGCACGCACACAAACAACACTGCCAGGCAAAATCCTAGCGCCCTGACCTGTAGTGTAGCAGTGTGCATGGGATGCTTTTGGCAATGGTTGTCAGTACAAGGTTGCAAGTCTCTGTTACTTCTTATTACATACAATAGTGTAGTAGTAAAAGAAACTAAATATCGGAGCCATGTTGGTGCTCCGGTTTACCCCGGGCTAGCCTTAAAATCTTTCAAAGGGTGGAAAGGAAAATCTCATGTAGCCCTGCTGTTACACTTACCGTCTAGAAAGCAAATCCAGCTGCACCGCCCACCCACCCTTCCTAATATATGGACCACAACACCAAACACAATGACCACCTCCTTTGATCTGTATTGCGGCATAATTCTTCACCCTCTCACATCCTTCCAGGCCCACCTACATGCTAGCGTGTGCAGCCAGCCCCAGTTTTCTATGGTTTTAAGTGGGAGCTTCTGCGTAATGAGAGAGTGAGTGCAGAGCCCTTTACAAAGGCCCACAGTGAGTGGACAATGAGCCCGAGGCAGAACACAGGCTATTGTGAAGGCTGAAATGGGGTGACCCAACTCTCCCTTCACGTCTCACTCTCCACTCAACATTTCCTCCCTGCCTTTTCTCGAGGCTCCGGGTCTCTCTTTATTTCTCCTCTGTCCTCGTTCATCTTATCAGTCTTCTCGTATCTTTTTTTTGTTTGTTGTCCCAGCCATCTTTTCATCATCCCTTTCCTCTGCCCTCTTCGGCCGCCACTTCACTCACCCCACTTTTATTTTATTTTATTTTTTTATCCTCCTGCCTTCTTTCTCCCCCATCCCCACCACCCATTATTTCCTCTGTCCTTTACTGCCTCATCCCCTCTCTTCTAGCCTATATCTGTCTCATCCCCTGTTTTTCTCCCCTCCATCTATCTCTATCCCTCTCTCATTCCCATTCCATTGCTGCCGGTCTCCCTCCCTCCCTCCCTCCCTCCCTTCCCCTCATCCAGCTGTGGAGGAGGATGATAAGCCCCCCTATACTATCCTGGGCTGTCCCCGACAAGAGCTGCTCTGTGGAGAGGGGAGGGAGTGGGGGTGGTGGTAGAGGCAGGGTGGGGACCTCAGAGAAATGGATTTAATCTGAATTACTCTAGCTGAAGCCCCAGCTGTGTGTGTGTATGTGTGTGTGTGTGTGTGTGTGTGTGTGTGTGTGGGGGTGGATTGGGATGGTGGGAGGGGGCAAAAATGCAGGGCTCGAGCAATGTGAATTATTCTGGATTAGGACATCTGCTGTGCAATTCTAAAATGAGCCTGAGATGTATGCCATGCAGGGAGAACGGGAGAGACTGCGTATAAACTATAATACTGACTGTGTCCCCTTTTGTGCTTTAAGTTTTATTTCCTTATTTTTTTGCCGACCAAATATTTTGTGTTTTCAATCCATGTTTCCCACCAATATTTATGTGTGTGTAATGGGCATATGTATGTGTATGCACTTTCCTTTGCCTTGCAGCATGGTAGAAGGAACCTTTATCCATTTCTCCTACCGTGCTAGAGTTGGGTAGCTGTAAGCATTTTGTTCTCTCTCTGAGGTCTGATGGAGACCACCTGGCGTCCAGGAGGGCGGCAGCCAAAAGAGAAAAATTACCATGGTGTAAGCAAAGCTGAGCGTGGCTTTAAATCTTGCAAATGCACCTTGACCTGTAACTTAAATCAGTTACTCTTTGATATGTTAGATTTATAAATTCATTGTTACGTCCACCATGTTGAAAGAAGGGCTCTTATATGATGTGTGATTTGACTTGTATTGCTGCCACCTAGTTTTCTGGAACGTAAGCATTTCATGGCAATTGGATATACAGTGGTACCTCGACTTACGACTTTATCTACTTACGACTAATCAAAGAAACGAGTAGCAATAGTCGCAAAAATTTGTATCGACTTGTGACCGACTGCTCCAAGATACGACCGTGGAAATTTGCAGTTGGCGCATTGGCGGCCAGTCAGCAGTCAGTCAGTGGGCGACCTACATCATGTGTGCACGTAATTTGTGGCTTATCGATATTTTTTTCATATTTACTGTGTTTGTGCTGTGTATTTTGTTTATTTTCACCCTTCCTGATGAGTCCTAAAAAGAAGGATGATGGGGGGAAAAAGAAAAAGGCAATGACTCACATTGATACTAAGAAGGAAATCATAGAAAAATATGAGCGTGCTGTATATGGGAAAAATTGCTTCGACATACGACTGTTTCAACATACGACCGTTCTTATAGAACGAATGACAGTTGTAAGTCGAGGTACCACTGTATTAAACATCTTACTTTATCCCATAGATAAGATTAAAGGAGTGGTGATAACCTTTGTCTTTAAACCCCCTTTCTCTTTCTCTGTCTGTCTTCTGCCCCACAGTGGTTTAAAAAAACATGGCGGCTATTATAACTTTTAAAAATATTAAGCAGTTATGTTATTTTGCAGCAGACATACTTACTCCGTTATGCCTGGGATGTTTTATACTACGAGGGGCAACAGCAATAGTTATTGTGGTTGCCCCTCCTCCCCTGTAACTGAAAAGCCTGTCAAACTCGTTTCACCCTCAAGGCAGGTGCAGGCCTCACAATGTCCTGCCTCTTGATTGTGTGTGTTCAAGTCACTGAGCAGTAAGCAACATGGCCCGGGCCTGTAAAGACCAAGATTGCACGTCAAACTGCTGACGTTCTGATCTTGTGTATTAAAAAATTTCCTCTTATTTCCCTTTTCGTCCAAAGGAGACAGAAAGGCCCTCCGACACCTCCAGCCCTTCCACTATCCCCTCTGACGAGGATTATCGCAACAAGCCCAACGACAACTCCTACTGTTATCAACTCCTCCAGGAGCTGGACAAGCAACGCAAAGGTGGTATCCTGTGCGACGTCAACATTGTGGTGTCCGGCCAGGTGTTCCGCGCACACAAGAACATCCTCGTCGCCGGCAGTCGCTACTTCAAAACCCTCTACTGTCTGACCACGAGTGAGGCCCAAGACCAGACCACGGTCACGCACCTCGACGTGGCCGCTGTGCAGGGCTTTTCCGTCATCCTCGATTTCCTCTACTCTGGTAACCTCCTGCTGACCAGTCAGAATGCCATCGAGGTGATGTCCGTTGCTAGTTACCTCCAGATGACCGAAGTCGTGCAGTCGTGCAGAGCATTCATCAAGGGCGCGCTGAACATCAGCATCAAGCAGGAGGCGCCTGACTCTGTGGTGGTGGATTACAACAAGAGGCGTACGGTGGCCAAAGGCGGACAGAAAGGGTTGGAGCGCAAGCCCAGCAACTTTTGGGCCACAAACATCCTGTCCAAGTTGTCGATTAAGGCCAGCGGCAGTGGCGGCGGCAACCAAGGAATGGAGGCGGAGGAAGAGCAGGGCAGGGTAAAGGAGGAGGCCAGCGATGTGGAGGTGTCGACGGGCGGCGGTGTCATGGAGACCCCGGGGGCGTCAGGCAGCTGGAGCCACCACAACGATAACTCCTCAGATTCCGCGGAGGCCAATGAGACGCAGGCGCCAAGCGGCACGGGGCAGGTGTTCGTCTGGAACGAGCCAGCCACCGGTGGGGCCGCAGCGGCACCCGCTGCAGCAATAAAGCGAGAGGCGTCTGAGTCAGCGGCAGGGAGTGGGCGGAGGAAAAAGCAAAGCACTACCCGGCGGTTCATCTACAACATCCCACCAGAGCCAGAGGAAGGCTTCGATGAGGGCATGTTCGTCCAGCCCTCGGCTTCCTACCCCAGGGAGGACTTCTCCTACCTCTCTGAAAACGCAGGTAGGATGCGCACACATCACCTTCTTTTTGGCCACCTGATCCATTTAGGGGGTGAAACATTTTGTGTCGGCGTGAACTTGTTTCGTACAATGCAGAACAACATTGTTAAAGGGGACCTGCTATGCGCCTTTTTAACAAGTTAATACCGTATTGACCTGAGAATACGAACAAATGTGAGGCGGCAAATAAGCAATCCAGTTGCTGAATCTTCACTCAAATTAGATCTACAAGGCCTAATTTAAAAGTTAGTTCCCACTTTCACACACGCACACACAGAAAGAAAACAAACAGCCAATACTTACATTTACATCATCTGCAGTTTCGTCATGTACAGTTGGTATTAATTCCTCTTTCTTTCTCTATTACAACATTCTTTTGAAAGATTTGTGCTGGTGTGTAAGCCAACAACAGAGCACTTCCCTTGCTTTGCTCTTAGCTTCAATGCTAGCGGGTCCGGTTGCACTCCAGCCGTGGGTGGAGTTACTCAGATGGAGGGCGGTTCCAATTCTACCAAAGCTCCACTCGACGTAGGAAGGAGTGTCAAATCTGAACGGCGTGTTTCACCACATGTTTTCTGAAACAAACAGCTCACAAAAAACGGACTGGGTTGTCTTATTTAACAGTTTGTGTGTAAGTAGACCCATCAGAGCCCCAAATGTATGTGCACAAGCACTGGAAAAGCGAGTTTTACATAAAAGGTCCCCTTTAAAAGAGATGGGTCTCCATTCCCCAAAGGTAGGCAAGGGGCACTGTACATTTTTACACTCGCAAAAATAGATAGTTGATATTATCAATTCAAATATAATTGTAGGGAATCCTGTCAGAGGCAAACACGTTGATTCTAATTCATAGATAGTGTAGTAATGGCCTTCGTGTTATTCTGTCACCCCCCCCTACAGCAATACAAAAGGTTGAGGTGGTATCTCTGTTTCCTGTCGCAACTATTCACACCAAAGCCAATCAGTGTGCAAGCTGTCATCCCACCCAGGCAGGTTTCCGGGTAGCCAAACCGGTTTAAATTTAACGAGTGCACCCTTTACACCGCTAATCTAACTCTGTAGTAAGCTGGTATTAGGGGCTTTGTGCAAAGGGCTAGAGACAGTTTCCAAGTCCTATCTGCAACATTATGCTGGAGACAACCCTAGAACCCAATAGTGCAGTGTGCCTCCGATATGGAAATATCCTTTTTTTCTTTTTTTTTTTTAAACAAAAGGGCTTCTCAAATACTTTGTCTTCAACAAGGATCTCTCTTTTGTACATTATATTTGAGGACATTGTATTTTGAATCACCTTGTAATTTTGACTCTTATTTCGGAGGATCAAAATGACAGCAGGGCGTTCTGCGTGTAGATAGATCTGGCTGTAAATGTTAATTTTGGTAAGGGATGCAGGGGAAGTAAATGTCTTTATGCACTGAGTAAGTGGGTGAAACACATGGTTTATTTTGGTAAATTTTTATGACTGTCTTCAATTACAAATCATCTATTGGCAAGAGAAACAGGAGTGACAGGAGTTCAAGGGGAACTGTGGGAAAACAATGAACTGGCGAGTGGCCATGTAGTGAAAAAGAATATATTACAATTATCATATAATATTGTTTGTTTATATTGTTTAAATAGTCTTTCTGGAGCTAGTGTCGGTAGTTGTTGTTTGCTAGATAGTTGCCTGTGCTTTACCAAAACTAAACCCACATTGTTCTGTGCACATTGTTCTAGCTTATTGAATTGAGTTCTCTTTTCATGAAATCAGCTTCAACTTTCGATTTTGATCAGTATGACTAACTCTCTTTTCACTTCCATCTTCTATCACTACATTGGCTGAGTGATAGTATCCCCTATAGTGCCACTATTGCTGGAAATCTCTCTCAGCTCCAGCCTTCGGCTTCGGTAGGGCCCATTAAGTGCACTACTCTACATTGTGATAATGATATCACATATTAAAGGCCGTGTATGGATGGGTGTGTCCTTGTACGTGAACAAGAGGCTAGCCCTGTCTAATGCAGGATAAGGAAGAAAGCAGGGGAAACATTCTTCCTCCAGGCCTCCATTTAATGTGCCTCAATGCTCTTAGCACCTCTCTGTTTGAGTGTGCATGTGAAATATACACTCACCACCACTTTATTAGGTACTCCTGTTCAATTGCTTGTTAGTAGAAATAGCTAATCAGCCAATGACATGGCAGCAACTCATTGCATATAGGGATGTAGACACGGTGAGGATGACTTGCTTAAGTTCAAACCGAGCATCAGCATAGGGAAGAAAGGGGATTTAAGTGACTTTGAACGTAGCATGGTTGTTGGTGCCAGACGGGCTGGTCTGAGTATTTCAGAAACTGCTGACCTACTTGGATTTTCACGCACAACCATCTCTAGGATTTACAGAGAGTGGTCCGAAAAAGAGAAAATATCCAGTGAGCGGCAGTTGTGTGGATGAAAATGCCTTGTTGATGTCAGAGGTCAGAGGTGAATGGGCAGACTGGTTCAAGACGATAGAAAGGCAACAGTAACTCAATTAACCACTCGTTACAACCAAGGTATGCAGAATACCATCTCTGAACGCACAACACGTTGAACCTTGAAGCAGATGGGCTACAGCAGCAGAAGACCACACCGGGTGATACTCCTTCCTGTCAGCTAAGAACAGGAAACTGAGGCTACAATTCGCACAGGCTCACCAAAAATGGAAATAGAAGAATGGAAAAAGTTTCCTGGTCTGATGAGTCTTGATTTCAGCTGCGACATTCAGATGGTAGGGTCAGAATTTGGCGTAAACAACATGAAAGCATGGATCCATCCTGCCTTGTATCAAGGGTTCAGGCTGGTGGTGGCGGTGTAATGGCGTGGGGGATATTTTCTTGGCACACTTTGGGCCCCTTGGTACCAATTGAGCATGGTTTAAATGCTACAGCAGACCTGAGTATTGTTGCTGACCGTGTCCATCCCCTTATGACCACAGTGTACCCATCTTCTGATGGCTACTTCCAGCAGGATAATGCACCTTGTCACAAAGCTCAAATCATCTCAAACTGTTTTCTTGAACATGACAATGAGTTCAGGGTACTCCAATGGCCTCCACAGTCACCAGATATCCATCCAATTGAGCACCTTTGGGATGTGGTGGAACGAGAGATTCGCATCATGGATGTGCAGCCGACAAATCTGCAGCATCATGTTATTGATGTGCACTGCTTTTCCAAATAAAGTATGGTCGACTGTTTCAAGGAGCCTGTTAGTCACGGTAAAAAGTTTCCACTTGGTGGGTTTGGGCAGATGTTTACTAATATATTATAATTGTGTTTAATATGGAAAATTCACCGGTACACAAGTTTATGGGTTTTTTAAGCTTTGAACCAGGGCTGTATTTTAATTTTTAATTGTTACTTTAGGGCTGTCAATTGATTAAAATATTTTCTTACAATTAATTGCATGATTGTCCATAGTTAATCACAAGTTAATCGCACACTTTTTTAAGTGTTCAAAATGTACCTTAAAGGGATCTTTTTTCAGCGAATCACAGTGCACATAAGAAACACATTTTTATTTATTCTTTTATCTATAACTTTTAAAAGTGTGCTGATGAAAAACTTGTATGATGGCACCATTAACGGATTATTACAACATTTGGCATCTGCAACCATGGTACGACATACATATGGTGAGGCACATAAATGTTTTGACTGCTCCGAGGACTACTTTTAAGAAGCACTCTAACATGTTTGCTGATCGTGTACGAGTTCAAGGTTTCAGTGAATGAAAGTTTATATCTTCAATTTTGCAAACATGATAAGTGTGTGTGTGTGTGTGTGTGTGTGTGTGTGTGTGTGTGTGTGTGTGTGTGTGTGTGTGTGCGCGTGCGTGTGCGCGTGCGTGCGCGCGTGCGTGCGCGCGTGTGCGTGTGTCGGAGAAAGTATTGTATTGTCATGGATATATCAGTAAAGACATGTCTGTGTTGAGACGTATGCAAACTAAACAATATAACCAATCATTAGTAGTATAAAAATCCTACATCATAACAGAACATGCGTCAAAATATTTTGTTGCATTAATTGAATGTAAAAAATGTTACATTAACAATCCTGTTTAACGCTAGATAAACTCTAATATGTCAATTCCTCAACAGGGAACATGTGAAGCTTTGTCAGTGTTTTCAGTACAGATGTTTATTGCAGCCAAGTATCAGGGAGGTACTCTGTAGGACACAGGGTGGATCCCTGCTTTATCCTCTTTTATGAGCACTATATCATACCTGTACCTATGGCAACCCAGGCAGAGAAGTTATCTTAAGGACACAGTGTCTTGAGGACACTTACTATCAATACACCCAGCGGCTCCTTTCAATTGAGCCATGTCCTTTTGGTTATGAGCTCGTCATTGTTGCCACTGGTAACACCGGTCCCCTTCTTACTCCATGTTTTTTTTTTTTACGTGACAGTCATTTCCCTGTTGGAGTTGATCAACTTACAAACCAATATGGTCGCCTTAGTTTCCCGCAGTGATATCATTTGTCTTTTATGATGCCCCATCTCGCTCTCCGTGTCATGCTTCCTGGCCGGGTGGAATGATGTTTGACTTCTCAGAGGAGGTTCTTCAGGGAAGTCATTTTTCCTTTGTGCAATTGATTGGTTTCCCGTCAAGTCAAGATTGATCTGTATTACCCTCTATCACAGCCACTGACTTCAAATTGGTCTATATGTTTTAAAGGTTAGTTGAAGCTTGACCCTTTATTTATTAAAGAAAGAAAAACTTCAGTGGACCCCTAAACTGTGATTGCTGTTGTAGATACCAGTTGTGGCGCTGGAGACTTTACACTGTAATGAAAACGGAGGAACATTAAGCGTGGCCTTGAGGTTTTAAGTGCCTTGTCATCGCCGTCTTTTCTACCCCCGCAGAGCACTTAATCGACACGCACGGCCCATAAATTCTTGGGTCTTCCCCAAACAAGACCATTGCATTGTTGTAAAAGGATGGCCATCAGCTCCTATCAGTATACACATGCACGCACGCACGCACACACGCACACACACAAAAAATGAATTTGCATCCACACTGTTGAAACACACAAATATACAACAAACTGCCATGCCCTAAAAGGTGTAAAGCCGCCAGGGGCTGTTCCTTCCCTCCCTAATCCACTCTAATACAGTGGGGCTGTCCTCGCCCTTCCAAATATTGACCCAGGGAGAACTGAGGCGCGCACACACACTTACACTTACACACACACACACACACACACACACACACACACACACACACAGGGGTGTGCCTTCTAGGCAATGAGGCTGGACCAACCAGACACACACACACACACACACACACACACACACACACACACACACACACACACACTATTCACACTCATGCACAGGTGCTCACAAAAGCAGAGTGTAAGCTGAGCCCGTGGAGGGCTTGAATCTGTCGTTCTCTCATTAACCCCCCCCCTCCGGCCTCCCAGTGGGAGAGCCTGTTGGGCTATTGTCTAAACACGGTGTGCCTGGGCCCGGAACCCAATCACTTAGCATATAGTGGGGGTCTGCCAGCCTGTGTTTGTTTACCTCTTCTGTTAACAAAAGAGGTAAACCTAGTTGTAAGGGGGTCAGGTTGGGGGGTCGTGTACATAAGATGTTGTATGGTGTTCACCCCCCCCCCCCCCCCCCCCCCCCACACACACACACATGCTCCAAACCACCTCTGATCTTCCTTTCTTTCTCTCGTCCTCACCCCCACCCATCCCTCCTTTCCAGAGCTGGCCAATCAGTACAGCCTCCTCCAAGACTCGCAGCAAGGAGAGAGCTGGGAGAACGGTAAGCCTGCTCAGACTCCTTTCACCTGTTATATGGAATAGGAAAGTGTTCTTTATTAAATCACCTATGTGGAGTTTTAGTTGCATGTAGCTCATGAGGTACCACTGAATAGTACTAAATTTGGGAATCGTGGGGAATTGATGGCAAGCATTTGGAATCATTTAATGGAAATTATTTCTTGAAGATTGTCAGTTCGCTCAATGCATCAAAATCAAATCTATACAGATAGATAAATATTGATAAAGTCCTCGTAAGGCAGAGACATGGATTAGGAGACATCTGGGGAGGTTCTTTTGGTTATAGCGTGGTTCTTATCTTTTATAAAATCGGAAACATCAAGTGGTGTTTCTACAATGAATGTGATCATTAGTTGCGGGACAACTTTAAGCATAACTGGCTTCAATAAACACCTCCCCACGTATGTGATTTTAAAGGGATAAACCTAAGAGATTTAATTTAAATGCTACACCTAATTCTTAATCAAGAGCTTATTTTTATTCCTTGAGGTCACACATACAGGTGCCCTGCTTCTCATCATTCTACTCATCTGCTCTCCACACCTTAGCAACCTGCCCTGGCGACGCCTGTGTTGTGGCTCCATGGCTCAAACAAAAGGCCTGGTTGTACCCCTAGCCTATTTAAAATCAATAGGTAACCTAGTTGTTTGCACTGGCCCAGCTGCCTTCACAGGATGACAGCATTGACGCCCTTCTGGGTTCATTTGGGAAAGCATTGGTCACAACAGCTTGACTCTTTTTAATTGTTAGAATTAAAATGAGTTGGTCACATAGGGTAAATATATCACTGTGTAATTAGGAATGTGTTGTGGGGGGGTCCTGGTAGGTGAACTAGAAAAGCGCGAACCATACATTATAGGCGAAATGCCTGCAGCGACCCGGGTTCGAATCCAGCCTAAAGTCATTTGCTGCGTCTCTCCCTCTATCTCCCCCTCATTTCCTGTCTCTATCCACTGTCCTCTATAAAAAAAAAAACAATGTGTGGTTGTTGTAAGGATTTTAAATTATTTTTCTTCTGATGAGAATAGGTTGCATTGTTAGTCAGACATTATTCGAATTTATAACAAAGCTAATTAGTTATAGATTCTAATTTTGCTGTTAGGAAATCTAATTTGATTATTATCCTAAGGGTAGCATAACCAGTTTTACATGCAGGTTGATTTTATTTAATGGGGTTAAGTCATTAACTCTGTGTTTTTGGGGCACCTTGGAGGTGCCCCTCCCCCACCCCACCACCACCCCATTTCAGCAGATGGCGGCAATAAATGTTTTGATATTGGTTTGTTTTGGCCACATTATTATTACATCATTTAGCAGACGCTTTGTCCAAAGCGACAATTATTCATACACTGATGGACACAGCCATCAGGAGCAATTAGGGGTTAAGTGTCTTTCTCAAGGAAACTACAGCATGCTATCAGAAGGAGCCTGGGATCAAACCAGCAAACCTTCAGATTTAGGGCTGAACGATTTGAAAAAACAATAAAATTGCGATATATATACATATATATATATATATATATATATTTTTTTTTTTTTTTTTTTTTTTTAATTATTTTTATTGCGATTTAGATTTGGTTTGTGATTTGGTATGCAGTTGTTGTTTTTTTTGTTCTTTATCTTCAGAATTATTCACTTAATACAAGTAATAAATCATTCTATAATATGACCAACACAACATTGGATACAGTAACATATAAACTGCTCTATCCTGTAGCCCAGGTGCACGTGTTATGATAAAATGAGAAGAGCATTGATGTATGAATTAAAACGAATACCATATCTTTATTTACCTATTAAATTGTAAAAAGAAAAACCTTCAATCACCGTAGAATATTGACAAATGTATTTACCTTCAAGCCTTTTAATTGTTTGAATCTGAAAATGAACAATCCAAAAATATTTTAGCATAAATGTATATTTCTTTTTATACAACTGTTGCGCAAATTCATCTGCATAGACTGAGTGCTGCTCCATGTGCTCAGGGACAGCTTTTATGCTCATTAAAAAAAAACAGACGCAGTGTTCTGGAAGAGGCTCCGTTCGCACTCTACAGGTGTTCCGAGCTCTGCCAGCAGCACACGCTGCGCACAGTGCACCGTGGCCCGGGCCGTAGCACCAGGTCTCACCAGGGGGCAGCACGGAGGGTTAAAAGAATAAAAGTTAGTCTGCAAGTGGAGTTCAACTTCTCAACCTGCGATGACACTCTTTATTCATTCTTTAATTATCAACAACTGCTGCAACAACTCTGTCCTATGGACGACCTGTAGAATGACAAGAGCACAGATTTTTGTTACACAGAACCACCACCAATCCCACTCTATGGAGAATGATCTTACCATGTTTTGGTCTATAAACAACTAATCATCATTACTACTCCAAGAGGGGGAGAATCACTGAGGGTGAGACAAATATAATAAACATAGAAACAAACAACAACATGTACATGTAAAAACATGAACATAGTAACATCAGATGACATGTATCGACAAAACAAGAGTTAATTAAGTTCAGGAAAACTGGAACCGCAATTCGGCATGTGGCCGCTTCCTGTCGTGTGTGTGTGTGTGTCCGTGTGTGTGTGTGTGTCCGTGTGTGTGTGTGCGTGTGTGTCTCCGTCCACCGGTGAGTGCACGGGCACTTAGTCTTAGTCCAAATTAGTTGTATGGTGTATGAGGTTGCCCTGCAGCCACAGAACACCCCCCAGCCTCCAGGGAAGCCAGGACCCCCATGGAAAAACATCCATGCACCTCCCCGAGGATGATAAACCTGTCCCCCAGAGCACGAGGCGACCCTGCACCCCTGAAGCGCACACATACAGTCCAACCTACTCCCACATGCAGGCATAAGACGCACCTGCAGGCGCAGAACCCGGGCTGCGGAAGCACGGGGCACCACAGGCCCGCAGCCAGGTCCCGCTCAGACAGACAGACAGACAGACAGACACCCCGCCAGAACCACCTGCCCCGCAGGCGAGCCAGTGGGGCCCACCAATGGCCCGCGCAAAGGCGAGGCCCGCCATACCACAACCAGCCCCAGATGCCCCACCTGGCCACAAGCCGCGAGCGCCCGCCCTCGTAGTGTTTGAGTGCGCTTGGCGCAGGGCACCCCGATGACAGCCCATAATCTTACCATAGAGATGAGATACCATAGAGACGCATAAACCCAAGTAGCATAGATCAGACACATGACTGTAAAGTTGATAATATGCATCAAACACTCGTTCTTAAAAATAACTGAAATTCCCTCGATTCCCCTAACAGTAATGTCTTGCAGATAAACCTGAATGTGTTTCTCACCTCAGTCGTTTCAGTTTCCCCTTTCCGATCATTTCCCACACATCTCTGTCTCACACACTGTAACACAGAATTAAGATGTACATCACCGGCCAATTTCACTCCACCCCCCCCCAAATGGAAAACAGAATTATGGTTGCTAATTGCACATTAGCAGATCCATGCCAAACAACACAATAATCTTTACATCATCATTTAGCAGACTCTAAGTGTAAGACGCAAGCGACTAACTATTATTCATACACAAATGGATGTTGCCATCAGGAGCAATTAGGGCTTAAGTGCCTTGCTCAAGGACACTTCAGCATGCTAGCAGGAGGAGCCGAACCAGAGGAGATTGAACCGGCAACCTTCAGATTACTAGGTGACCCCCCCCCCTGAGCTACTGCCCCAATAATGGAGTAAATAGAGCATGAAAATAAAGAGCCCGACTACTAAAGTTTAGTAGTCAACTGAGAAGGGGTGTGTGTGTGTGTGTGTGTGTGTGTGTGTGTGTGTGTGTGTGTGTGTGTGTGTGTGTGTGTGTGTGTGTGTGGTGTGTGGTGTGTGTTCTCATGGCAAATCTTTGCGTCTGTCCTCCAGGGGAAACGTCGGACATCACCCTCAACAAACTCAAGTGTCCGCACTGCAACTACATCGCCAAGCACCGCCGCACGCTCAAGAGACACCTGATCATCCATTCGGGCGTGCGCTCCTTCAGCTGCGACATCTGCGGCAAGCTGTTCACCCGCCGCGAGCACGTCAAGAGACATTCCCTGGTGAGGACACACACACACACATGCACACATGCACGCACACTCGCTCAGGACACTCAACACACACGCAGGGGAAGGGCCCCTCACCACTGTCCACATTTCTCCTCGTGCTGCTTTTCCAGCACAATGTTGTTGTCGTTTTTTTTGGGGTTTTTTTACCCTCTTCCTCTGTTACAGAACTACCAGACTTTTCTTAAAAAGGCATAACAGTAGCATTTCCTGGATTAAATATGCATCACTGAGCGTCTTGAATTTCCCACAGGGGTGCAGAATAGTTGTTTTGTTACTGGCATTACAGACTTTCTTTTATTTTTATTTATTTTTTTGATTTTGCAATTGCTCAGCATTTATCACTTCACAAAACTTCCATTCGTTTCATGCCCCCCAAAAAGCACCGAAATGACCAAAATGCTGAAAATGAATATATGCAGACCTGCCAACCTGCATGCATTTTGTGTAACAACCACGCATTTCTTGGTCAAAATGCGCAGGTACGAAATGCCAGCTGAAACTGCGCAAAAAGAAAATTGCAGTACTGTACATTTATTCAGTATTTAAACTGGATCCCTTGGATTGGGCCAGATGCTACGACCTTTGTTTCGTAACCCCTCCCCTCCTTTCACTCACTAATATCCACTGATATGCAGCGCTACTTTATTATCCACCGAGGTGTAACACTGCTTTTCTGAGGTAATATGGGAGGTGGGGAAGTTATAATAAAGCACCACAATGTTTACCATAGGGTCAACATATGAAACGTGAGCTGCACCGATCAATCGGCCGTTGAGCGGAATTTGTCGGTTTTCACCGGCCGACCAGTGTCGCTTTATAAATAAAGTGTGACTTGACTTGACTTGACTTGTGCCGGTCAAATTTACACGCCCAATACTGTGCTTATCTACTGTCCTCGTAAAAATGCTCTGATACTCAAACCCGATACCAACGTAATGTAACAGGGTTGACGCTTCAAAAATGACAGCGAAAGAAAGAAAATGTGGGCTGTTTGGAGGTACTTCATCGTGAACATAGAAGATTAGATCAATTAATTGTATTTTTTATTTATTGCCTGACAATATTCAAACATTGTGCAGACTGCGTATCTTCTGCTGTCACAGCAGAGCTCCACTCGGGATGAGAAGTTTGACTCTGTTTTTGAGACTCGGTTCTTGACGAGTCACCCAGTAAAACGAGTCGTTGGATTTGATTCACTTGGTTTTAGCGCACTGTGAGTGAAGGAGGACTTCTATGAACGAATGTGAGAAGAGTCGGCCATTTCATTTATTAGTTGATTTTTTAGAGACTTTCATTTGAAGTTTGAACAGGACAATTTATTAGTTATATGTTGTGTCCAGTTACAGGTTGAATTATACTGAAACTTGGTGACAGTCCCATATTTATTTTATTTTATTGGAACTCAGGGACAGTTTCATGTTCTATTATTGTTCCATGGTGAATAATGAACAATAATAAACACAGTGTCAAAATCATATATATATTGGGGTAACTGAAAATTACAGCAGTATTCCGTATGTGCAGTTTTCATCATGTGAGCGTGATCAGATCACATGATGTTTTTTGTCATTGACATACAGCAGAGATAACCAATGAGACCAAATGATTTGATTTCGTAAATTTGATTTCTCCGATCACGTAAATAAACTCAAAATGATCGGAAGACAATGTAAAATGTATTTTATAGTCAATGTTTTATTATGAACATACAATTGAATGAAAATCGGAGTCAGCAGGTTAGACTTTTAGATAATGAGAAATGGGAATCGGCCAAGAAAATTGGAATTGGTGACTTTAGGAGATGATGCATTTCAAGTAGTATATGCTAATGATATTCATTTGTATACTGTATGTAGTTAGCCGTAGTAGCTCGCATACGATGTGATGAGCCTCGTTACAAGACAGCCACGGTGTGAATAACTGATGGAGCCATTTAGCTGCAGTTACTTACCCCCCGAAAACTCGCTCTTACACTATTGTGGTAATCAAAATATTTTCCCAAGGTTGCCAGGTCTGTTTATGTAATCTTTAATAAAATCCAAATATCGGCACTAGTTTTATGGAGTACTCAATCAAAGCACAATTATTCTGCATTATTGCATTATTATGCTTTACAGTAGGTTCACTATCTTTGAAGTAGAAAATAGTTTTCTGCTTCCTAGAGCCTGTTGTTATTATGTTATATGTTGGAAAAGCCATGTTGGTTTAACTGTGTCAAGACGTTCATTGAAACGGGCTTGTAAGCAATTCCAAAAAACGAAACTGACAGACTTGCGTGCACAAAAAGACCCAGATAAAATGTTTTGCCTTCAGTCCATTTCAATAGCTTTGCTACCGTGAATGTTGGAATGAAGGCAAAAGTTCGAAACAAAACTTTTATCAATTTCTAAAGCCGACTTGACGGATGACCACTCAATATCTCATTCTTTCCTTCTGTCGCTCTTTTCTGGTCCATCCCCGTCTTTCTCTCTTTCCATCTCTCTCTCCCGATCCCTCTCTTTCCCAGGTGCACAAGAAGGACAAGAAGTACAAGTGCATGGTGTGTAAGAAGATCTTCATGCTGGCGGCCAGCGTGGGGATCCGCCACGGCTCCCGGCGCTACGGCGTCTGCGTGGACTGCGCCGACTCGCACCAGGCCACGCAGGACGGCCTGGAGGGCATGGACGGCCTGGAGTTCGCCCGCGACGACGACTTCGAGGGCGAGGAGGGGGAGGACCTGGAGGGGGAAGAGCCCGCCGACAACGACCAATCAAACTGGGGGGAGGGCGACGCTGGTGCCGCCCTCGACGTGGACTAAGCTTCTTATCGAGCTTAGGAAGCGAAGAACCAGACGAAAAAGAAATTAAGTTAACCCTTAATATATTAGAGAAACAAATACAACTAGCTGATAAACAATCAACAACTCCAAAGTGCTATCGAACGAAACCTTGAGGTTACTTAAAACGTGCAAGTCAAGATGAATTAACAATATAAGGAGCTTTGGTAGAGAGGGTTTCTCGGAGATGTACACATTTTTCTAATAGTGGAAAAGCCTCTGACCGGGCCCAGCGCTCAGCCGATATTCTAGGGAGGCGTGAGATGAAAAATCAGGTTTTTTTGGTGACATGTTTTTATTTCCTATATTCGGGGGTGGGGCTTTGGGCTGATGTTGTACAGAGTTCTAACATACAATAGGCCAATCAATGAGAAAAAAAGAAATGTTAATTATTTAATTTATGAAGAGGTTATAATGGTCTTATTAAATGTTCAAAAAAAATTTTTTTTCTGTGTGTGTCTGAGACGCAGTGCTCGCCGTTTTTGTTTCTGTTCGATCTTCTGAGAGTTTGTTGCTTGGTGCGTGTGTAGAACATGGACGAGCGCAATCTGCCGACAGGAAGATTTTTAACTCGCTGTGTAGACTGACTTGTGTAGATGCGCTAAATATTATATTATTTTCTATTTCTTTCTTTCCCTGCACGGATCTTGGAACCAAAAATCTGTTTTGTGACGCTAATGTATCACAGCCATATTTATGATTAATTTAAGAGGGCTGTGCTATCGTGCCAAGCAGACCGCACACCAAGACATCGCAGGAAACATAAAAACTACTGAAAAACGCTTAAAAAACTACGGTGCCAGGCTTTTTTTTGCGGCAGGGTGGGGTGGGGTGGGGGTGGGGTGGAGATTAATTTAAAAAAAAAAATAAAAAAAAAAATGGGAAAAGAAACTGTACAAGGGGAAAATGTTAATGCTAGCTTTATACAAATCACAGCGTCACAGTAACACTTTATTATAAAATAAAAGCATTTTGACTTTCACTTAAAGCTTGAATTTTGCCAAATGACGAAAAACGTTTGGTGCTGTAATGCTTGTCGCGAAATACTGGACCTACAGGCTGTATATGATAATAATCATAACGCTTAACCTGACTCAGTTATATATAGATATATACGTGTAATCAGCTTAAACTATAGAACACTGTTGTGCTACAGCGACTATCAGGTATGCTATGCCATTTTTTAAGCTTTTTATTTAATGCACAGACACATACCATTTTGTAGAACTACCGGCAGTACTTGTCATCGACATTTTAAGGACCTAAGTGGACATCAATACCTGTATATGGTTGTTTATATTAGGTACTGAGTTATATAGTCAATTTATATATATTGAATCACTTGAACGTTGGGTGTGAGCAGGAAGAGGTGTGCAGGTAATCATGATGTATTGTATGAAGTCAGAGAGAATCCTGTTTTCGTGTGTAAAAGGCGTACCAGTTTATTTAATTTGATAGCTTTGTTTTTGTTTGTTTTTTTTTTGTCCTTTTTTTAAATGTTTTTTTAAGGTCTGCCAGGTAGGTAAACACTTTGTTCCACATAAAGTGAAGCTCTATGGCGCCTCATAGACATGCACTTACTTTTGCGTTCATGAAAATCATTCTTTTTATGTTTTGTCTCTTTGCTTACCCAAAAGCTGTCTGAATGGAACTATATATAAAGAGAAAAAACTGTTGTCTTTCTTCCGATGCACAACTGTTTTATTAGATGTGTGTGTGTGTGTGTGTGTGTGTGTGTGTGTGTGTGCGTGCGTGCGAGAGAGTGTGTGTGTGCGAGAGAGTGTGTGAGAGAGTGTGTGAGAGAGAGTGTGAGAGAGAGTGAGTGAATATATACACACACCTTTTTTTTTTTCTTTCTTTCTTTTGACTCCAAAATGCAATCAAGACTGTTAATTTCTATTTGTCCAACCAAAATTGTTTTTAATAATTGTTGAAATGTATGAGAAAAGCCAGGTGATGACGTCTAGCGTGTAGAGAAATCTTTGCTTGTGTCTGTAACTGTCAAGATTTTTAACTGTTTTTATGCTACGGAATCATTCACTTTACCCAAGATATATTGTTTTTATTTTGTCCTTTCTACAAATGTTTTCCTGTCTCCTTTTTTTATTATTATTATTATTATTATTATTATTATTCATTCAGCACATTTTCAAAAGGAACACAGATTGTTTGTGGGTTAAAACCTTGGAACAGCAGTATCTATTCGTATGCAGTGGATTAAATGTATGAAGTGCTGATGATGCAGATGTAGCTCCCTGTGCTCCACGAAAGATGTATTTTAAAAGGCTTTCATCCTCTTCCCATCACTTTTACCTTCAAATCACTGTGGGATGAGTTCGATTATGGATAAATATATATATATATATATATATTGAGAATATAAGAGGAGAATATATATATATATAAAAATAAAGATATTATTTAAGTAGTGAATTTCAGTGGGACATGTCAGCAGTAAGCTCTCTAAACCCCCCGGCGTGGTGGTTGTTCCGTGACCTTTAACCTTCCGCTTTCTCTCCGTTCACGCAGTGCTCGTCAAACCAAACCATCCTCATGTCCTGTTTGTTTTTTTTTTTTTGTTTTTGTTTTTTTATATACTATTTACCATCCTACTGATTTTACTGTAACGGATGAAAACTCAAAAACTATGATATATCGTTTAAATTTTATGCTGTATTTGTTATATGGACGATGACGACAAAAACCCCCCATAAAAACACTACAGATGTAAAAGCAGAGGTTTTTTTCCCAGCTGTATTTTTTTACGCTGTTGCAAAAAGGTTGTATTTTTCAATTTCTCTCTAACTTTATCGGTGATGCAAAACTCGGGCCACACCTTGGTCCCTTCCGAACACAAGGCAAATTCAGGTTACTCTTTTTACGTTTTTATCAAGGTTTTCAAAGATATGGAACTACATTCTCCTTTTTTCTGTCTCAATTGTACTACTGTTCCTCTCTATACTACATTTTAAGAATAAAACTTTGATATTGCTTTAAATCTGTCGTTGCTTTTGTGTTACTCTGCCGTTTAGTTTAACTTATACTATCAGTCAGGAGTCAACATAATACTTTTCATTCGATATAACTATTATTGATTGATACTGGATCAATTGACACTATTCTGATGCCAATCGTTCTGATGATCAAAAAAAAGGGTTTTAGGTAAATAAAATAAATACCTGAACGATCCCTTCATGGGCCTTTGCAAGATATTTCAGTGCTCTGTAGGCCTCTTCAAGTCATTTCTTTGTGGCCATTTTCTTTGTAATTTACAAATTACAGCCATTGCACGGGAAATTGTCTCTAATTGCACTGACAGAGATCCTGAAACCTCCATATTTTACATGTTAAATGGCCAGAAACCCCTCATGTACCATGCAGTGCAGAGGAATCTCGCTCTGCATCCTCCACTGAGCGTCGTTCTTGAACCATAAAAATGTGGTTTAGCTCGGCCAGTTTCAGAGCCGTCCTCAAGGGAGTTGAGCCACTGATTCTTTTCACTTTGGTATTTGGGCGTAGTGGGTCCGCTGCAGTCCAGGGCTGTCTGTCTTACCTTAGAAAATCAAATAAGACAAAATAAAGGCCCGGGGGCGTTGCATTCTAAATCGCTGAGTTAGAATGCATACCATGCTGTTGCACGTTAGCTCACGGCCTTGCTCACATTGTCGGCTTCATCCTCTGTTTCCTCTCCCCTATGTCTGCATTTGATCTCACAATAACTTTCTGGTCCCGTCCAAAGAGTAATACTTAAACTCATGGACTGAAGTAAACCATGAACTGATGGACTCAGTTGTAAGCCAGCTGACACCGCCTCCATGGTAAGGGGCTCAACTCGGATTGGTCGTTTTCAAATGTCACAAAGGTGATTTGACTTCCATCCATGTTTCCCATATTTTACTCCTATTTCCCATGTGAATATGGATGGATGGTGTGGGCAGAGTGATCTGTGACAGAAGGGTTCCAGCAAGGATGAAGGGGAAGGTCTACAGGACGGTAGTGAGACCAGCCATGTCGTACGGTTTAGAGGCGGTGGCACTGACAAAAAGGCAGTTGGCTGAGCTGGAGGTGGCAGAGTTGAGGATGTTGAGATTTTCATTGGGAGCGACAAGGAGGGACAGGATTAAGAATCAGTACGTTAGAGGGACAGCTCAGGTTGGACAGTTTGGTGGAAAAGTGAGAGAGGCCAGATTGAGATGGTTTGGACACGTGTGTAGGGGAGATGAGAGTTAGATTGGGAGAAGGATGCCGAGGATGGAGCTGCCAGGCAAGAGGAAAAGAGGAAGGCCAAAGAGAAGCTTTATGCATGTGGTGAGGGAGGACACGCAGGCGGTTTGTGTGAGGGAGGATGATGCAGAACAGAAGGTATTGGAGGCAGATGATCCGCTGTGGCGACCCCTAACGGGGGCAGCTCAAAGAAGAAGAAGAAGAAGAAGGATGGATGTCTCTACACAGCCCTCTGCTGTCGGGAGTTGAAAATCCAACTTCAACTGGTAATTCTCTTTATCGGCACCAGGTGGCGGTATATGCCTGTTATTAGAAAAAACATCTGCTCATATTGAGAGCTTTGATGGAAGCTTGATTCATTCATTGAGGAAATACAGTTCAACTAGGTGACCCCGTTGCAATAATTGCTGGGCAATTTTATGAAAAAAAATTATTTTGCTCTTCACTTATTTTCGCAGCCGACTCTCCACTGCTGTTCTTGCAGGATACTGTGCAGGCCTACCCATCCGTAGGCCTATGCCTGTGATTCCTAAAGTGTGGTCCGCAGATCCGCCTTGGGGTCCTTCAAGAGATTCCAGCGGTCCCCAGCAAAATGATTAATAGTTAAACCTTATTATAATTTCACTTGCTGAACAAGACGTCAGCACCATTAAAGGGAGCATGTCCAATTATTACTGTTTTCATCCTGGTTTAATTGTTATCTCCCTAGCTACAGAAGAGACAGGCGTGGAAGCTTGTACTATATAATATTTAACAATAAAAAATTAAATGAATCCTCCCAGAGGCTAAATCTTATCAAATGGGGTCATCTCCATTTGACACAACTCTGTGGTCATCTCATCGCAGCAGAGAATGCTGCCGTTTAAGCCAAAGAGGACAAAGCTTGTGATCCAGATAATCTGCTGCTGTGGTCAGACAAAAATAGGAGATTTAACAAGAAAAGGTTATT
>NC_137193.1:21953457-21955957 GCF_960531495.2 Zeus faber
GCAATGGCTGGAACTGTGAGAACCAAAAGAGACGGGGACAAAAATATGTCTCGGTCCTCAAAGGCCGGCCAAGCCTGTTGTAGCCAGGGTTGAGTATGTGTGTGTGTGTATGTGTGTGTGTGTGTGTGACAGAGAGAGAGAGAGAGAGAGAGAGAGAGAGAGAGCTAAAGATCGCGGGAGGGAGATAAAGATGAAGATGGAGAGCAGGGGAGAGTGTCTAGAGATAAAAATTTTAATGTAAGCATTTTTATTACATGACTTGTGTCACATGATCTGCTTGGTGGATATACCAGCCCATATGCACACACACACACACACACACACACACACACACACACACACACACACAGACGTGTGCGCACGCACCCGCACACACACGCACACACACACATACACACGCACACACACACACACACACACACACACACACACACACACACACACACACACACACACACACACACATACACATGCACACACATACACGCACACACACACACACACACACACACACCCACATGCGTCAAATGTTCATTCCATCTTTAACTTGATTCAAATTAATTTTTGAAATTATTGAAATAGTGTACATGTAATGAGAACTACAAGCATAACTTTAGGAAGAGAGCATTATTTTTTTGGGGTGAAGAAAACCAGAGAAAGATCTATCAAACTCCTTAGTGTCTTAATCAGTCAATTAACTGGTTAACCTGATGTAATTCATCACTTTACTAGAATCATAGTGTGATTATCAACTATATAGTCCAAACTGATCTCCATTTACAGGTATAGGTCAGAACAGATTATTAATGAATTGGATATAATTACATGATGCAGCCATATAACCTCTAAATGGTCATGATTGTCACACAATGTAAGTGTTATTGTATATGTGCATGTGCAGCCTTTATCTTGGTTTGTCCTCAGTTAGAGAGTAATTTGGGACTAATGAGAGAGCTTTTTTGACCCTTCCTTTCTGCTCCGTGTCTCAAAGGTCTTTGTCCTTTTCATCCTGCAGTACATCGTTATATCAAAGGTTAAAGATGTGCGTGTGTGTGCGTGCGTGCGTGCATGCGTGTATGTGTGTGTGTGTGTGCAGATCTTTGTACATATATTTACCTATCACACCCAATATGAGCACTGTACTACTGTACTAAACCCAGCACACTCAAGTCTTAGAGATCAAAAGTACATTTATTGGACATATTATCTGCATGTTTGATCCTCCCTTTTCTCAGGAAGCCCTCCCCCCCCATTGCTTTCCTCTGATGTCTTATCCTCAATTAACCATCATCTGCAGCCCCCGGCCGACCATCCGCCCAGTGGGTGGGGGGCCGCCGGCCGTCCTGACAGCTGAGCGCCCCCACTTTCCCATGCCGTCAGGGGGCTAAAGGTCAGTGTGCAGCCACCGCCACAGTTGTTATGCACTGCCTCGCCCCCACGTATGGCCGGGGGCGTAGGGCTGTAACAGGAGAGACAGCGAGAGACCTTGTGTACGGCTGACGGTTGGGGGTATACTAGGGACTGTATGTGTGTGTACGTCTGTGTGTGTGTGCGTGTGTATGTGGGTGTGTGTGTGTGAGACGGGGGTGGGGGGAGAGTATGTGTGTGTCATGGAACAGTGGTCTAATAATACCTACTTTGTAAAAGTCTCCTCTGTTTGTTCTGGACCAATGTTTGGTTAGTTTGCATATATGTGTGTGTATGCGTGTATGTGTGTGTGTGTGTGTGTGTGTGTGTGTGTGTGTGTGTGTGTGTGTGTGTGTGTGTGTGTGTGTGTGTGTGTGTGCGTGTGTGTGTGTGTGTGTGAGTGTCTGTGTGCAATGCAACGCTCAGAGCAGAAATTATTGTGTCCCCTCTGTGTGTTTTAAACGAGCTCTGTTCATATGTGCTATCTACTGAAGGTTCCCATTAATAGAAGCACACACGGATCTATCTATCTATCTATCTATCTATCTATCTATCTATCTATCTATCTATCTATCTATCTATCTATCTATCTATCTATCTATCTATCTATCTATCTATCTATCTATCTATCTATCTATCTATCTATCTATCTATCTATCTATCTATCGCTCCGCCCTTTGCGCTCTCCTTTGAAACATCAAAGCCTCCTGCTTTTCTTCCTGGTGAAAACACCCCAACCTCCATTTGTTTTTCTTACCGTCCTGGTTCCACACACACATCCCCTCAAACGCATTCAAAGACCCCTGTGCTAGAAACAATTTCAAAACACAAAGTGTGACAACAAAAGCCCACAGAAACACACACGGCAGAGTCCTTGACACAAAGTGTGTGAATGCCGTGGAGGTCTTCCAAGAGCAGCGGGTGGAGTTAAGTCAGTGCAGGTGCAGGTGATGTCACCGCTCTACGTACTTGGGGCGTTGGTGGTGGTGGTCTGTGAGTTGTGGTGAGTTTTTAAGCTGCTGTGTGTACATTCTTAAGCTCTTCATGATGCCGAGGATGTCAGGAACTCTGTGTGTGTGTGTTTTTGATGTCG
>NC_137193.1:21965957-21968457 GCF_960531495.2 Zeus faber
TCGAATTTCAAGCCAAAATGCGAAAATGCCAAACTACGGAAACGACACATCAAACCATGCATCATGCTTTGCCTAAGCTCCACAGTTTCAAGAACCAAGAACTCTTTTAGAAGTTCCAAATGACTTGAATGGCTATGCATATATATTTTTCTGCTGACATTTTCCCTATGCATGGAAACATCCTACCACAGTCCATAATAAATTATGGCTTATTAATACATTATTATATTTGGAGGCATAGATGGGAACCTCGGAGTGGGAGTCAGGGAGTCTGGGGGACGGGGTGGGGACGAGGGGGGAGGCTTTCGGGGGCGGAGGTGGGAGCGTGACCCCAGCGCTAGCGTCGCTACGGCCAGAGAGACCCAACCAAAACAGAGCTGTCAGTAGCTCTCCTGACTGTTAGGCTCCGTGTCAAAACCACAGACCAAATAAACAGTAATCAGCCCTGTGCTAACCACACTGTGACAGGATACACACACATGCATACACACACACTCACACACACACACACACACACACACACACACACACACACGCCTGTGTATACACACACACACACACACACACACACACACACACACACACACGCACGCACACACACACACACACACACACACACACGTCAAATAAAGACACTCGACAAACAAACACACCCAGTCGAAACTAAACAACTGCACAACCATAGTAAAGTTAAGCAATCTACAATTTGCATTTGCAAATTCAGTGACACACATAGACACATACACACACCCACACACACACACACGCGCGTGCGCGCACACGCACACTCAGAAGCCCTGAGGTGAACAAACTGGGTAATTTGTCTAATTGATGTTTAGAACCAGGCCTTTAAGTCATATAACAAGTCTTGTCAACCTCCCCTAACATAGTAGGAATTGGTGTGTGAAAGACCAGCTTAGTCTTCATCGAATTCCTACAAACTATTCCACCTTTCCTTGGACGTCTTTGTGCGTTGTTCAATACTGAAAGAATCTAGTCTTGGAGAGAATAAACTGATCATAATAAACGGACTACATCACTTTTTATTAAACATATTGTGTCACACCAGAATACATTAGAATCTCATGAATTATTTTATGTCAATGGTGGCCAAACTGGTTTTAGCTCCGACACTTGTATTGCTCTATGGTCCACAGAAATATGGGGATTTTTATGATTTTGGATCATTTATTATGATTTTATAATGTTTGATAAAATTTTATGTGATTTATACTGTGTGGCAGCAGAGTAACCACTAACACAAAGTATACCAGAATGGTACAAAAGCTCATTATTTAACTTACCTATTTCACAAATATGATAAAAGAGAATCATACATCATTCATAAATAATGGCTTGATTTGCTATATTTTTTAACTAACTAATTTGCAATCAACCTTAATTTCTTCATCATCTGTTGCTGGGCCGCACCGGGGGGGTCACCAGGCCCATACGGCCCTCAAGCCGCAGCTTTGCCACCACTGCTCCACATCGTCAAATCCCTGTGACAGCTGTGTCTAAAATCCTTCAGCTTCTTAAGGTCTTCACAGCAGCAATGTGCAGATCTGTCCATATCATTTAACACCTACAAATCAAGCCTCAGCAGCATTCGCAACCATAGAAACCCAACGACTTCCAACGGATTCCTTCCGCATGAATCTCATAGAGCTCCTAACCTCAACCTCGCTAATCTCAAAAAGATGTCCAATGGAGCTAATAAAATAGCCATCGCATTGGTAACCGTGGCTTTACTCAGAACTGAACCGGCTTTATTAAAGACATTTTTTCCCATAGAAAAAGCTCAGACTGGGGTGTGCCGCATTTCCATGCAGACCACATGCACGGCGGAGGGATCAGACATCACAAGCCCCCCGCCCCGGCCTAATAGATGTGATTGTTTCAGAATGTCTCTACAAAGCCTCGGAGGAGCGCGCGGGCAGACAAGAAAGCTTACAAGATCCCGCTGTGATTGAATAAGCACAAGGAGGGGGGATTGCTCTTGAAAGCCGCCATAATGAGCCTGCAGATACGACTGAAGTGGTCACATTCTAAGGGGCGCGGCAGACGGCGCAGCGTGGCATGGAGGCCGACCAGCGGCATGAAAGGAGGCTCACATTCAGACGTCCAGACGCTTTGCGCACGCTAGGCTCTTTGAGGCGTCTTTGGTTCGCTCTCTTGTGTTATTTGTTCCATTTTCTCCTCCTTTTTTGGTGTCGCCTCTTTGTCGGTGTTCTCGCAGGTGAACTCACAGGCCCTCTTCACATCCCCCTACTGTCCAGCCAACCAACAGGGGGGGTTTGTGTCATTTCCGCCGGTGTGTTCCCTGTCGCGGTCACACATATTCAGACAGACAGACAGAAAAATAAATATATACAAACACACACACACTTCACCCCACCCCACCCCCACCCCACCCACCTCCTCTCCCGGAGAGATCAATTTCACGGGATCACACGGGTTAGCTCTGGTTCCCAGGCGCTCCTCACGCGCTCTGCAGACG
>NC_137193.1:21973457-21975957 GCF_960531495.2 Zeus faber
CCAATGGGCTGGATGTGACTGTGTCCCTGCATAAGTAATGCTGTGAGCATTATAACAACAAAGATGAAAACAGCCCTAAGTGCTTCCTCTCATTCATACTGGTCCAAACAAAGAGGGCCCGTCTGTCTCTCTCTCTCTCTCTCTCTCTCTCTCTCTCTCTCTCTCTCTCTCCCTCTCTCTCTTTGTGATAACTCTTGTGCCTGTGGTCGATTATGGTTCTCACTGATAAGGATTTACAGTATGTGTGTGTGTGTGTGTGTGTGTGTGTGTGCGTGGGCGTGCGCGTGTGCGTGGTGTGTGGATAGATTTTAGCAACAAACAAGCTCTAGTCCTCCGGACACAGTAAAACAATCAAAACAATTTACACATTATAATTATAATAATAATAATAAAGAATAATAATAATAATTATTATTATTATTATAAATATTATTATTATTATTATTTTTTTTAAATTATAATTATTATTATTATTATTATTATATTGTTATTATTGTTATTATTATTATTATTATTATTATTATTATTGTTCTCCTTATTATTATTGCAGCACAGAATAGGTCTGGGCTGCAGTGGTATACTGAGTGCACTGAGTTTAGAAATCTCGAAAACAAGTAAATGAGGTTCAGTTGATACAAATGTTCTGGCTAAATTTATTTTTTTTTTGCTTTCAAATAATATAAATCGTTTTTTTTAACTCTCAGGGTTGAAGAGGTGAATTTGAAGCACAGCTCCAGACTATGTTGTCCTTGTTTCCATGGTGTCTTGTAACACAGTTAACCTCGTAAAATCAGCGGCATGGCTCGACTTAAAAAGGACGAAAATTGCTCGTGATTTCTTTTAACTGAATTGATAAAAACAAGAGGGCACCCTTGAAAGAATTGGAAAAAAAAAAACAAAAAACCTTGCACTATAAGTAAGCAAAACCGCCGCCCGCGCAGTGGCGTGAACATTCTCGCGTCAGGCGTCTTGTCAGCGAGGGCCCTCACAGGGGACCCTCAAAATAACGGACCCTACCAACACCACCCCACCGAACCTGGATTCACTGTATATCCAAGTAACGTGAGCCCACCACCCCCACACACGCACGCACACACACACACACACACACACACACACGCACGCACGGTTTCTTGTCAAACGATTTAGGAGGGTGTCCATTATGTCCACTGGCGCTGCTGTGGCGCTGGTGCCTGGGCTCGGGGGAGACGGACGCGGGCTCCCTTTAATTGCATTAGGGCCCTTTTTTGTTGTGCGAGCACGCGGAGTCCTTCAAGTCCCCACAGCGCGCATGAGGTCGCGCCGTGGGGTGAGGTCGCGCCGTGGGGTGAGCTCAGCCTCCGCGGCTTCCTCTGGCTGGATGAGTTCGTATTGGATTACAGGTTCACACGCTGGCTCGCAGACCGCCCGTCGCCCCGACCAATTGCTCCATTCATCCCGGCGCTCGGGACGGCCGCCGGCCCCCGATTGGTTATCGGGGGGGCCGCTCGCGGAACTTTCCCACGGCCCAGCGCGTGCTGACAGCCGGCCAGCCCCTCCCCCCGCCGCAGCCGGGATGAGTGACGCGGGACGAGTCGTTCGGAGTGAACGCGTGTTTCGTTTCGGGGTTTTTTTTTGTTGTTGTTGTTGTTGTTGTTGTTGTTGTTGTTGTTGTTTTTTTTGTTTTTTTTTAAAGACGACTCGGGGAGTCGGGAGTATCCGATAAAAGATAAGAGGGAGGGAAGAGAAGACGAACGTGTATTCAACCGGCGGGAGTGGTTTCATGTGCCGCGGCGAGCCAAGAAAGGTATAAAAAAAAAAAAAAAAAAAAAAAAAAAAAAAATGTCGATTAAACACCATTACCGCCAACGCAAACATCGGTCAAAGTTAACAGGGGAGTTCCGCTTGCGCAAGTGACGCTTCGCTAGTGAGGTGGTGGTTACATTCAAATAAATGCAAATGGTCGTGTTCATCACAAAGGAGTTAATGACAAACTGAAATGAATTACCGAGGACGCAATTAAAGTCCAAGGCAAAAAAAAAAAAAAAAAGGGCCCCCTGCAATCGGCAAAATTCACATGTAATTTGGCTGATGTGCTGTACCGGATTCAATTACTCTCGTGAGAATTCCATTCACAACGCAACCTCCCGTCCATCGTCCTCCCTCACCGCGCGTTACGACAACGAAATCAAACGAACGACGAGTCGAATAATCGAATGACTCCCCCCCCCCCCCCCCTTTTTTTTTTTTTAGTCGTCTTTACCGAGTGAGTCGCCGGGAACCGAATCCGGCAAACGGAGCCGAACCTCTCGCCCCTGCTGGTTCAAAGGGGGGCCCCGGTCCGGCTCGGGCCAACTGCGCTGTCGCTCAAGCCCGGAGCCGCGACCCGATTGGACGGGGGGCGGCGCCGGGCCGCGCCCCCGTCGGCTGACGGCGCCGTTGAAATGACACCGTGGGAAAGCCGAGCGGCTCAGACCGACGGGCTGCGGGCGGACACCGGCAGAGCGGGCTGAGCGGCGCA
>NC_137193.1:21980957-21993457 GCF_960531495.2 Zeus faber
GGGAAAACACACAAATGGCAAGAGGAGAGAGAAAGGCGGGTAGGCAGGTGGACGGGGTCCGTGTCGGATGCCCGTGGTGAACTTGTCAGACCAAAAGTGTGCAACAGAGATTCAGTTCTTACATACTGTACTGTGGTGGTGTCGGAGTATATTTTTGTTTCAACTATTTAACCGGAGCTAAAGCACAGAACACAATTGTATCTACCCACCCTTCCTAGAATACATAAACACACTCACACACGTCTGTAGGCCAACTGTATATGTATATGTATATATATATATATATATATATATATATATATATATATATATATGAGTCTTCAGGGTACATACTCAAGCAATTACATCCCTGGTAATGTGCTGCATGAACTTCTAAAAACACTCACACGCACCATCACAAATGACAGTAATGTGTACGTTTGTCATTGTCTAAGTCTTATCGCTTATGACTTCACCGGCTCTAATGCCTTTTAACGGTTGAATCAATTTTCTTTCAAGTTTTTGTCATTTGGCAATCCCATACTGAGCAAATACTGAGATATTACTATGGCCAGTTTAGTGCCTCTAATATTTGGCTTTTGCTCTTACTCTCTGCCACAAAGTCACAGGAATGTAGAACCCACACGATCTAAAATGGAAAATGGTGATTTCACAAGGAAGCTGATGCTGAGCTCTACGGCAGCCTACACCCTTTAGTGACGAAGATGTGCATGTGCTTGATATTTTCCCCTCAATTACAGATACGCTGATAATATACCATTAACCTCGGATGTGCCTTTTCGTGACTTCAGCGCGGTGGTGATACAAACTTGTGTTTGAAACTTTTGTATTTTTTTTAATCCAGCAGACAGGGATGTAATGGGAGTGTAACCGTGCTGCACAGGCAGGGATATCCGCTTGCTCACCCTGAGCTGTGAGCTGCGATTTTACCCGACCCCCGCCCAGCTGGGCTGCATGTGAGCGAGCGCGTACGCCTGTATGTGTATGCCTGCATGATGAAGCAAAAACCTGTGAAAGAGAGAGGTGGAATGGAGAAGGTGAAGGCAAAGAGAGAGAGAGAGAGAGAGAGAGAGAGAGAGAGAGAGAGAATAAGAATGGACTAGTAAAATGCTATAGTAGTATTATTATTACCATCCCGTGGTGACGGGAGCGGATGAACAGCGTCGCAGTGTTTGCATTCTCCACACTGACACAGAAACAGACTCAGGCCGCACCGCGCTCTCACTCCCCTTTGGACTCCCTCGTGTACACGCCTCACGTTCTGGGATAGCAACGTTTAATTACACAGGAATGTCCCCCCTGGCAGATCTAATGGCTCTATGATGTGACGGGTGTTGGGGTGGGGGCTCGGCTTTACCCCCTTAAGGAGATCGCGGGGCGTGAAAACGGGACGTGGGCCTCGTCGGGACGCAACGGGATACGGCAAATGTCAGCTAGCTGGCAAACTCACAACAAACACCAAAGCCTATAACCATACAAGAGAAACTGCAAAGAAAATACATTTGTTTTCAGGTCGAAAATGAACGAAAGAAGAGAATGGTTACATCCATATAATATTTAGGGAGAGGAAAATTATATATCAAAAATGGCACACGGCAATCAATATTTTTGCTGCTTGTATCGTACTGTATATAACAAAAAAATAAGTATTTACAGAAACCAATATCCGCTTGATCACATGTAGATTCAATTATTTTCTTTTCTTTTTTGAAACGGAGCAAAAACATTCGTTTGGTTTTGGGGGTGGGGTAGGGAGACATTATATTTCCTTTTTTTAAATTGAATTTTCCTTCATTTTTTTTTTTTTTTTTGATGGATTTTGTTTCTCCACCCCTGCTTGGCTTACGCTATTGGGTTTGGATTTTTGATCCGGGCGGGGCCACAGACCTCCCCACACAGGGCTGTGAGAGCTGTGTCATAGTAGTGGTAGTACTAGCAGTAGTCGTAGTAGTAGTAGAAGTAGTAGGAGTAGTAGTAGTAGCAGTAGTAGTAGAATGGCGATATGGCGAGGGGTGGAGGGGTGGGGAGGAGGGGGTCAGGAGGGGTGGGGGGTCTCGGTGTGGGGGTGGAGGCGGGTCGGCGCCGCTCACGCTGTCACCTCTTCTCTCAGCTCCTTGTTCCTGCGCACGTCCTGAGCGTGTCTCTCCTGCAAACACACACACACACGCACACACACACACACGCGCACACACAGGTTGGGTTTTTCATGTTGTGACTCTTCCCGGTATTTTGGATATTTACTTTCCCTCCTGACCTTTACAGCCATCCCCCCAGAGTTCATCCTCCTCTCATATCTTCATATCTTCTCTTCCTTTGTTCCTCCCTTCTAACCATCTCCTGTGTTGTACGACCTTCCTCCTCTTTGTGAGACCGCGCCCCTGTTCTCTCTTTCTCTTGTGCCCCCCCCCCCTCTCTCTCTCACTCTCTCTCTCTTTCTCTCTCTCTCTCTCGCTCTCTCTCTCTCTCTCTCCACTCCTGGCTTCTCATCATGCCTTTCTTTTTCCCCCTTCTGACCCCTCCGACATTTTGTTTAAGGACAGAACAACAAATCAACATCATCATTTCCTTGTCCCTCTGTGCAATTGCATTTAGACATTGTCATATGAACATGAATATCTTGAAGATCAATAATCAATATCAAAGGAAGTTTACACTAGAGGAAAAACTGAGTCTTTATTTTATATCATTATATCATGTTGTTCATTTTAACAAATCACTGTCTTTATCACCTTAGGATAAGATAAGATAAGAGATGAACATGGGAAGAACATACATAAGAAGATTCATTGAAGCAGATAAATGTTTCCATATTGCCCTCATGGAAATTTCTTTGGAATTTCTTCTCTAATATTTGGCATTGCTCGTACTTTCTGCCACAATATCATATGAATCCGCACCGCATCTAAAATGGAAACAGTGATTTCACTAAAATCGAATATTGAGCACGACCACATCCTCTCCTTTACTGAAAACACGATATGAACCTGAAGGTTTGTTTTTACATTCTCTCCTTTCTAATTACTAATTCCTGGATAGGCTTAAATATAGCAGGGATATTATTGTGATTTGTTGCGATTGAAACCTCTTTTTTTTTTCTTTCCACCGGACAGGGTCGTAAGCCCCCTTTCCTCAACCCCCCCTTCCCACCCTCGTTCCCCTCACCTTCTCCTGCAGGCGCTCCATGATGGAGGCCAGGTAGGCCATCCGGTTCTCCTCAATCTGCTCCATCTTCAGATGCAGCTTCTCCTCGGCCATGCGGCTGAAGTTGCTGTTCTCCTCCATGGCCTTCATCAGCACGTCACGCTCGTGCTCCCGCTTCTCCGCCAGAGCCCGGAGCACCTGGGCCTCCTGGGACTGGAGGGGGTGGGGTGGGTTTCAGAAAGGAGAGAAGGAGAGGGGGTTGGAGGGTGGAGAAGTTGGGTTTTCGTGGTTGTTGAACAGGAGAAAGAGAGTTAATTTTCCAATCTTAAGAAGACACTCCATAAATAAAGCCTTCACATTATAAATGGCTATTTTCACCACTTCGCCACTGCAATATTAGGCTGCAGTGTACGTGCTCTGAGAGAAATACAGGACATTTAGCATTTCTCCCCAACTTGGCATTGATTGCCTGATTGATTAGTTGGTGGGTTGCTTGATTTATTTGCTTTTGACTGATTGTATTGATGTGGGAATAAATTAATTAGCTGCTGCCAGATTAGATTCTCCATGGTCGCTCCGCACCTACTGAACTGCAGCTTAACCATCAATGGACATGCGAAACATCACTGGCCGTGCAGTGGTGTAGGCAGAAATTGTATTTTGGGGGAGCCAGTACAAAATTGGGTAGGCCATCGTTTCCCAGAAGGGCAAAGTGAGTAAGAGAGGGACGGAGAGTGTGTCCCCATCAGGCACAGTGCTTGTTTCGTAACATAGGAAACGGAGTAAAATTAAAAAAACCTACCTCTAAAATAACAACTGACTGTATTGGCACATCGATCACGGGCGCAGTCGGCACCGTCAGAGAGGGAGCAATCGCGCCATAGAGTCGCGATTATTTAAAATTATATAGTTATATTTACAATGATATATTGAGGGGGGCAACTCTCTGTTTTCCTAGAAAGGGGATTTCCGGACTCCCCTGTCCCCCTGTAATTTCTGCCCCGTCAGGCTGACCGTGAGAGAGTGCTGGCGCCGGGGAACAACCAATTAGGTTCAGGAGAGACGGAGACTGCTTATAACTTGTTTCAACAGTTCCGTTTTAATCAGAGGACACACACAAGTCAATATTAAGTCAAGATTATATTTATTTATTTTCCTCCATAAATATTATTTTTTAGAGCATAATTAATTTTGATCAAACTTGACACCCACGCCTACGTGCCCAGTAATAAGAACACACGATAAATAGTATTTTTCATAATTGCCAACGTTTCTGAGTGACTCAAAATGTTGGGGATAAATATATAGGTTTGAAATGTATAAGTTACACATTAATATAATTAGATATATAAAAAAAACACTTACTCTCCTGCGGTCCTCGGCTGCCTCCAGCTTCTTCTGGATGTCTTCCAAGGAGATGTCCTTCTTCGGGGGGCTGGTGATGCAGTGGGCCGTGTCTGACACAGGAGAGGGGGGCTTGAGGATCACCTCAAAAGCCTGGCCCGAGGCACGCTTGTTAATGGGCTTGATGTCCATGTCTTAGGGGGGAGAGGAGTGGGGAAAGAAAGAAAGATCACGCACATTTAAATCCTGCCTGTTCGTATCTCCTCTTGGTAAAAAAAACAAACAAACAGAAAAGGAACTTGGACAAACCTTCAAAATCTCCCATCATGTTCTTGCGAACCTCCGGGTAGAGACAGGAACAGATGAGGGAGAGAACTGAAATCTCCTTCATCTTCTCTTTGTAAGCTTGGGAGGCAAATCGAAACGGCGTGTGTTAGTCGTACACATTAAGTCTGTACATAATTGCACCACCTCACACATTTTATCCTTAAACGTAGCACATAACACACACAAACCGCATGCACACACCCAGACAAAATATCATTAACCCACTTTTTACTCCTCAGGAGGTCCTCATTTCAAATGGCATCTTCTGATGCTACGAAAATAAATATTCAGCATATCATCAAACAGACGGGCTCTTCAAAGGGTGTCTGCTGGAGGAGAATTGCCCTGGGTTTCGAAGCCATTTTAGGAGCTTTGTTCTCCGTGTGCTGCTTGAGGATGTAGGGTGTTGAGTGTCCTTACGCGGCCAAATTCCCCAACAGCCGAGCCGCCGCCATTCCCACAAGACCTCCATTGCACCATTAGCTATGCATTTCATTTTACTGTAATTCTTATTCATGTAGGTAGGCTGATGCCTGACTCTCACTCATTTTGTCTTTAAAAAGAAAACAATGTCGAGATTTCATTAAGTTGTTTCGGAATCTTCAAAGTGAAGTGAAGAACCTGCAGGTTATGTCGTTAGAACAAAGCTTAAGCCACTGCCACTGATAATTGCTTTTTACACTTTAGTAAGCAAGGGCCTAATAGCCGATGCTAAAGCCTATCGGTACAACCCAGTAATGTGTTCTTTCATCCCGTAGCCAGTTCATAGGCCCAAAATGAATCTGAGAGAAGTGAAGCTGGCATCAGGACGTGAATCCATACTTGGCAACCTGCAGCGCTGCTCAAAAGGAGGAGCAAAAGTGCTTCAAAGGGCAGATGGAGAGGAGGAAAAAAAAACAGAGAAGTACAACCAACCTTGTCTAACCTTGTCTTTTTATTCTTTTTTTCAAAATTGCTTTTAGAGCAGGCTTCCTCTTTGGCACCGGCTACAATGCAATGAGCGTGGTGCACAATAGTTTTTTGTTTTTTTCCTCCTGGGAGAGATACAAGAAGTAGATTTCTGCTGCACGCTGCAGCTTTCAAAACATTCTAGCTTTGCATCAGAGCGCTGCGCATTGTGGAGGTGCAGTCCCTCATTGGGGACGTTTGTGTGCCAGGTGGCGTAATACAGAATAATCCATCACACGGTGCAAAAGGCCTGCAGGGCTGAAAGTGCGACATTGATTCATGTCTGAAGCAGCAAAATACAGTACTGGGGCTGGAAATATGATTTACAACATCTGAGCTCCTCCATGGTTTGGTGCGTGTACAGTAAATTTATATAGATCCTCTTCCTCGATCTCTATATTATTTTTTTCACCACCTCTCTATGTCTTTCTCTCTCTATTTCTCCCTCTCTCTTTTTGCCCTGCAGACTGGCAGGCGCCAAAGTAATGTGATCAACTCTCAGATGAAGCACTCACTACCCTCTGATGGCCTTGTTAACCCCTTCCCCTAAGGAGGAAGCGAAGGAGGCAGAAAGCACAGCGGGGCGTAGATGCAAAAAAAATAAAGAGCGGTAGGGAGAAAGAGAGTGGTCGGTCTCCTTAAAATGTTCGACAGAAAAGGAAGAAGGGAGAGAGATCTGAGATGGAAGGGAGACGAGAGGATGCCGAGCAGTGGGTGTGTATGTGTGTTTGGAGAAAGGGGGATGGGGGTGGGGATGGGAAGGGGACCCTATTTCAGGAAAAGAGTATCTCGCTCAAAAGTGGGGGATGAAGACGGGAGCAGCAGAAGAAAACCAGAAGGATGGTGTGGCCGATGAGGAGGAGGAGGAGGAGGAGGAGGAGAATGAGGAGGAGGATGAAAGTGGATGGGGAGTGCTGAGGAAATGTAAGTGTGTCCGTGTGTGTGTGTGTGTGTGTGTGTGTGTGTGTGTGTGTGTGTGTGTGTGTGTGTGTGTGTGTGTGTGGTGTTGGGGGGGGGGTCGTTAAACTCCCCCTGGGATCTGTGGACTGTGGACAATTCTTTCACAGGCGGACTGATGGAGGCTGCCTCCTCAGGTGGATCGCTCTTAAATTCCTGATTAGGGGACTGGACCCTTTCCGACTGACAGAGGGGAACGCAGGAAGAAGCTGTGGAGAAGACTTTCCTAAGCTCATTAGAAGCTGCACATGTCAAACCCCCCCCAGCAGCCATTTTCTCCCACACAATGTCACTTGACAAGACGAGGATGTGAACGGCTGACAATTCAGTGGCGTGGATAATAGGGGTTAAGTGCTTACGAAGCAAGTCAGAGGAGCCTTTTGCTCCGGGTGGAGTACCCAGCGTTAAGGTGCTATAGTGCCAACATGAAAAAGCTCTAGTTTGGCAATTTTGGGTGATGTAGCTGCACGATCGGAGGTGCTCTCTGCACAGAGCGGTGAGAAAACACACTGAGTTCAAATGTGGCGAGCCAAACGTCAACAGGCTGCTTAGCGTGATATCCTCCCAGTTTGTCGCTCTAAGAAGGACCCCTCCATCTTTAGACACATGGCCAGCAAACTGCACTTCCTCTTTCCATCCATCAACAAGGAGAACAGATCATCAATATCCTCCTCCTCCCCCACACGCGTCCCCCGCCCTGCGCACCTTCTCTAGACTCCGTCCCTTCTTCCCCGATGCTTCATCTGTTGCTGAAAGCGCTCTCCCCCGCATTCTACTTCTCCCCCCTTCTTACCCCCCCCCCCCCCCCCTCTCGGGTTCCACTGTTTCTCCCTTGTTCACTATCTCTCCATCTCTCTTTCTTTCTCTGCTTCCCCCAAGAGTTAGAATTCCGCCCTCCTCTCTTCTTGTCATCCCTCATTTTTCTCAAGAGCACTCCCTCGTGCCTGGCTTTATTGCTTATCCAAACCCCACTAAAATAAATTAGAAAGAGAATGATGCTCCTCCCTAGCAATGGCTGACAGTAAATTTGTCCAAAATGGTGCAAAGTGAAATGAACATGGAAATAAGGCTGGGAGGGCAATGCGCACATTGCCTACCAACAATATCTGCAACTCTGGCTGTGTATCAGAATTTAGTGCCCCGCTTGGTCCAATAACGTCTTGGCAGCGTAGGCTTAATGAGGCCGGCCCTTTACAGGCGGGCCACCAGACAACCATATAATCACAATATCATGGAGGTGCGACTGGGTTGGGAACAGTTGCTCTGTGAAAAGTTATGAGGGATTATTATCAAGGGTTCGACACTGTCACGTGCAGGACTGGAGGGCAGCAGACAGACTCTTACAAAACCACCCCTTTGTTCGTTTGAAGCATGAAATCACAAAATGTGCTTCTGTCAAAGATGAGATCATGCTTCCAGATTAAAATAGATAAAAGATTATTCCATTATCATGTCATCCTTCCCATTGCGCATCTGTGCCAACACTGAAATGATAATGAAGGTTTTGCATCATGAAGAGAACCTGTGTGAAGGTGAGGGATGTTAAAAGATGTAGTGAACGTTGTCTGAATATTGAAGATGTTTCCTGGGAACCTCCTCTACACAAAGGAATTGATTATGGCATCAGCCAGAGATTGGCCACACCTAATTGCATATGACCAGTCCGCATGATGAGGGTCAAACAAAGTACTTAGTCTGTTCATGGGTGTGCCCTGCCATTGCGACCACTGGAACGTTTTTAATAGTTCATAGGTGGAGCTTCTTATGGTACAGAGGCCTAAGGATGTCTTTGTCTCTTTATACGATCAATTCCACCTTATGGAGGAAAATAAAGAAAACTAGCTATGTACTGATGTGTATGGGGTACAACCTGAATATCTGTATCACAATAAACATATTGGCCCATTGCTGACTGATCTCTGTCTCCTCAGGTGAATGTTGAGCAGCAGCTTAGTGCTGAGGGATCCTTATGATGCCTCGCTGATTGTCTGGCTCTGACCCATCCCTTCCTGCCCGTCTTAAGAGGAGAAGGGCGGAGGAGAGGATAAACAATATATTACACTTTCAGCATAAGTTGACTGTGACGACCCAGAGATTAAACCTATATTGCTGTCTGTCTGTGCTGGCCTCCATCCATCAACAAGCCTAGTCAAGCGGAAGACACGCAGGCTTTCCCATCATGAAAGACCAGACAGAGGCCCAGAAGGAGGAGGAAGCAGCATTCATCCATATTTCTACCTTAAATATGCTAAAATAGGCAAGATTACAGGCTGGGCCCGAGTGTTTATACAGCAATTGAAGTGAATGTGGTTTTGATGTATTCAATTCATCAGACATTTGCCACATAAAAACACAGCTGCCCTTGATATGGAAATTCGTAAAATGACACCCACAAGGCCTGACACCTGCCACAATTTTCCATCTGAGCTTGAGGAGAAAAAAAACACTGCCACCATATCAATAAAGGCTAATTATTTTTATTTTTTATTTATTAGATTCAACTAATTGTGAGCTGATTAGACAATAATTTATTACTGACAATAATATATGTTAACACTTTATCTCATGATTATCCTAGAGTGGTGTCTGGGACGACAGTCATTTTTATTAGCCCACTATAAATTCTCTCCTTCGACTGTTAAGCAATTATACAGAGACAATTTTATCACTCTTGCATTTAGAGGTCGGACAAAATTGCCTCAGCATAGCTTACACTATAGTGCTTCAAAGGCTGGCCTAGATTTTGTAAAGAGATTTGTAAAGCTTAATCCATGCACAGCCCTGGGAGAGGCTGGCTGGCTTGGAGGAGATGCTGGAGATGTTGGGTGGGGTCGCTGCATTATGCTGCACGGCTGAGCCAGGGAAAAAGGCAGGTGCGGCACAGTGGGATGGGAAAAACACTGCACAGTGAGGAGAAAAGCAACCCGCCTTACATTGGTCTGCATAAGCATTCCACATTGGATTTATTTAATAGAAAACTCGAATATGCGTCATGATGGCGGTGATTATAAAAAATGAATATATATCAACGATCCCAAACATTGGAAGAAGGATAATGGAACAATAATAAACCAGTAGCTTGGTACAAATATGATTTTGATGGTTTTGATCCATTCTTTCAGTTTCCTTCCCGCCTGACTTGCAAATGAGTCTGGCCGCTCCCAGTCCCCTAAATCTCGGCATCCTTTTGTGCCATATGGGTGTCGCCGCCACCTCAGCATCCACAATCAGACCCCCCCCCACCCGATCACAAGCTCCTCATCAAAACGTCCGAAATCAGAACTCACCGATAGCGGTTTTGGCCATGGCTGTCGTCGTGCTGCTGGGGCGGTATGTGCCGGAGAAGGAGCGGTGGTTCTGTGGTTCTGATGCGCGGCTCAGGGGGTGCGAGGAGAGGACTGCTGCTAAGGCACTGAGTCAGCACTACGGAGCGGTGTGGGGAAGGAGAAGGAGAGCAGGGCGCTGCTGGTGCGCCTGGTCGTGAGTTATGAGCGTCTGCGTGCGTGCGTGCGTGCGTGCGTGTGTGTGAGCGTGTGTGTGTGCGCTCGAGCAGATTGGCTGCCTTGCTCCCCTGACGCACTACATCTTCCGCAGCCACAGATATGGTAAAACCCAATGAAGACCCCCCCCCCCCCCCCCCCCCCTCCACCCATACACCCACACCCTGTGTGATAAGTTCATATCACGGCTCCCTTCTTTGTTCCAATGATGGTGCAATTGTCAAAATAGCCTCTGTCCATGGTGCTGAAAATTGGTGCGCACTTCAGATATCAGCTTGAAAAAAACCTGCCACTCTAAACTAAAATGGTTTGAGACACAAATAGTATTAATGAAATATATTTAAAATGTAAGACTACACTATTTGAGGTCTGACCATGCAAGATGGGGGAGACGTTTGCAGAAAAAAAAAAAGCGCTTTGTGGCTTTGCTGACATGAATTGGATGGCAACGTTGGATTGTCCAACAAATCTCCCGGTCGAGCTGCACAGAGATGCTTCAAAATATTTACTAGTCCCTCGTTGCGTTGAAAAAACACCATCATAAAATGATATTGTTATTAATGAGAGATGACTAAATAAATGAAAGTATTAACCACACGGTGGCAGCAGATTTCAGCTTTTAGGCGCTGCTTGTCATCGACTTTATCGCTGAATGATGCATTTCTGAACCTGAGTGGTTGATAATAACTACAACAACAACAACAACAACAACAACAACAACAATAGTAATAATAATAATAATAATAATAATAATAAGAAGAAGAAGAAGAAGAAGAAGAAGAAGAAGAAGAAGAAGAAGAACGTCCAGGCAAATTCTGGCGCAAAAACTCACTATCCAGGATGCAACGAAAATCAACCTGAGTATTGGTTTTGAGTATTGGAACATTTCAAATTGATCCTTATTTAGATAATAGTATGTTTTATTCATTATTTTCTCCAATAAAATCGTTAATTTTTTTCCCAAATCCAACACCGTTCATTTTCTAAGGAATAGCCTCTATTGTATGCATATTATGCAAGATTTTAATAATAAAAAAACCACGGGCGATTTAATTATTTATATTATTTCTTATCAGCATGAGATAAGAATGTTTCTGGAGATTACAAATTGCATTGTCTTTGTTATGCAGTGATACACAAATGGCAATGCTTAAGCTACTGTGGATGGAATGAACTGACTGGTCCATGATGAACTAAAACAGTAGCTGTGATGGAAGGAATTCTTAGTGAGAAAGGAGACTAACATAGCGGAACTAAACAATACTATTAAAAGACCATGGTTGTGCTAAAGTTTATAGAGCAAGGGAGTGGAAAGGGGAAAACTAAAGGGCAAAAGTTGCAAATACTCAGTTATAATAAGTTACAGAGTTAAAAAACAATCTCATGGAGAGTTGTAGGCTATGAAAGAGGTCACACCCTTAGTTTCACAGTTTTTACCTTTTTTTGTGCGGTTTAGGGTGTCATTTTGGTTTTGTCCTGTAGATGTCTCCCTTATCCGAGAAGAGTCTTTCCTCCTCTCGTTTCACTTGTGTCAATAAGTTCATTGTGTCCCCTGTGTCTTTGGGTATTTACTGTAGGTCTGCAGTTTGGTTTCCTCTGTGTCAGTTCATCTTGTCACTTGTCAGTCAATCTAGTCAGTTTGTTCATCACCGTGCCGGTGTGTATTTGTGAGCAAGTTTAGATTTCCCTTTAAGTATAATCCAATTCAAGGCCTGCCTTTTTGCCTGCCTGTTCTTCAGTTTGTCCTTTGGAATTGAAATTCTGTTTTTTTGAGTCCTGCATCTGCCTCAATGTCTGCATTTGGGTCCTAGTTCTGAACTCGTACTCGTACTCGTACTCGTACGAACTGACCACATTCTGTCTACATCCTGCATCGTCCAAGCTGTCACCTGCAATTGAGAGGTCAGTCCTAGAGCTCAATGCCTTCAGCCTGGTCCTGGGGATGGTCCCCCTAACCACCTGTTTGTTCCTGACCCCACTCCCAAGTCCTCCAGTGCGCCCACTCCTTCAAACTCATCTGCCATCTGCAATCGGCGGATGGCACGGTGTGGTTAACCGTATGGTGTCCTCCCCGCGTTGCCAGTTCTGATGGCCCACCACGGAGAAGGACACCTGCTCATTTGTCTCTGCTTGCTCAGTCTGTGCCAAAAATAAGACCCTCCCTCAAGCCCTGTCTGGGGCTTGAGGGGTCTGCCTGACCCCTTTTGTGGTCCTCAGTTTTCTTTGGTTTTCTGGAAGTCTTTCTGCAGCCTTCTTGGTTCATCCGCCAATTTATGTTCATCC